>NC_061821.1:14339197-14356697 GCF_019202785.1 Penaeus chinensis
TATATATATATATATATATATATATATATATATATATATATATATATATATATATATATATATATATATATATATATATATATATATATATATATATATATATATATATATATATATATATATATATATATATATATATATATATATATATATATATATATATATATATATATATATATATATATATATATATATATATATATATATATATATATATATATATATATATATATATATATATATATATATATATATATATATATATATATATATATATATATATATATATATATATATATATATATATATATATATATATATATATATATATATATATATATATATATATATATATATATATATATATATATATATATATATATATATATATATATATATATATATATATATATATATATATATATATATATATATATATATATATATATATATATATATATATATATATATATATATATATATATATATATATATATATATATATATATATATATATATATATATATATATATATATATATATATATATATATATATATATATATATATATATATATATATATATATATATATATATATATATATATATATATATATATATATATATATATATATATATATATATATATATATATATATATATATATATATATATATATATATATATATATATATATATATATATATATATATATATATATATATATATATATATATATATATATATATATATATATATATATATATATATATATATATATATATATATATATATATATATATATATATATATATATATATATATATATATATATATATATATATATATATATATATATATATATATATATATATATATATATATATATATATATATATATATATATATATATATATATATATATATATATATATATATATATATATATATATATATATATATATATATATATATATATATATATATATATATATATATATATATATATATATATATATATATATATATATATATATATATATATATATATATATATATATATATATATATATATATATATATATATATATATATATATATATATATATATATATATATATATATATATATATATATATATATATATATATATATATATATATATATATATATATATATATATATATATATATATATATATATATATATATATATATATATATATATATATATATATATATATATATATATATATATATATATATATATATATATATATATATATATATATATATATATATATATATATATATATATATATATATATATATATATATATATATATATATATATATATATATATATATATATATATATATATATATATATATATATATATATATATATATATATATATATATATATATATATATATATATATATATATATATATATATATATATATATATATATATATATATATATATATATATATATATATATATATATATATATATATATATATATATATATATATATATATATATATATATATATATATATATATATATATATATATATATATATATATATATATATATATATATATATATATATATATATATATATATATATATATATATATATATATATATATATATATATATATATATATATATATATATATATATATATATATATATATATATATATATATATATATATATATATATATATATATATATATATATATATATATATATATATATATATATATATATATATATATATATATATATATATATATATATATATATATATATATATATATATATATATATATATATATATATATATATATATATATATATATATATATATATATATATATATGTGAAAAATAGTTGATTAGGACGGGGAACCATTATCTCTCGGTAAGGAGAACCCACGCTGAGCCTCACACAGGAAGAACTTCCTTGTCTGACCGCGGTGCACGTCCAGCTGCTCTTCCTTCTCCCCCCCTTCCTCCAAAACCACCTGTCTCAGGAGGAGTCAAGGTTAATGATTAGGAAGACTCCTTTCACCCTCTCTTCCCCCTTCCCCCCCACTCTTGGCCAGGTGACTTTCACTTAATTACCTCCGTTGGGAATTTTGATTGTTATTAACATGTATGACTGAAGGGCTCCGGTGGAGGCTTTGAAGTGGGCGGGAAGCGAGTGTGACTGATTGAGGGCTTTGCGACTGACCGAAGGACCTTTGGGCTGACCGACCCCCCCCCTCCCCCCCTTTAAGCGGTAGATGGGCTACTGTGGCGCGACAGGGTCTCCTTCGGGATGGCGAGCCGGCCGGACTCGAGCCGATGGAACGGATAACACGGTGCCTGGGAAGCAGCGTGAGGCCGCGTGGCGTGACCGTGTCTCTGAGAGGATTGAGATGGAGAGAGAGTTTAAGGTCACGGCCGGTCGCATTGTATGTGCGTGCGTATGTGTGCGTGTGTGTATGTGTGTGAGTGAGTGCGAGCGAGTTGCCGGCGAAGAATGCAGCCGGAAGCGCGGTTCTCTCAAGCATTACTCAGAGGCCACCCCCCTCTCTCACCCCCCTGTACCTACTCACCCCATCGCTGCGTCGTTTGCTTGGTTGTCGAGAAAGAGAAGTGAAAGGATAGGGCAAGGAGGCAGGAAGGAGAATATTCTAGGAGCAGGAGAAGGGGAGGAAAGGAATGTCGAGGAAGGCGTGAGAGAGCCCCACCCCCGCACCCCAAGGCTCACCCTCCCTCTCTTCACCCTCGCGCTCGCCCCCTCTGCCCTCCCTGCATACCCTCTTCATGCCCCACCCGCCACTCCCTCCCGCCATGTTCCCGGCTTTTAGCGAGCACCCACGTGGGTTCGCTACAGCACGTGGAGAAGGCGTCTCTCTTTCCTTCTGTCCATTTTATCCTAATTTATCTAACCCCTTCTCTTATTCTCTTCTCCCGTGTTTTTGTTTTCTCGTGTGTCCTTTTCTCCCTTGTGTTCCTCTTTCTTCTCTGTTTTTTCTCCTCCCCAATGTTTCCTCTTTCCCCTTTCCCCTGCCGTCTATCATCCGTCTTTTGAACCTATTTGCGATCCTCCCATTCGTCACCAGTAACCTTCGCCACCTCCTCCCCCTTTGCTCATCCCCCTCTTTCCTTCTCCCCCTCGCCCTCCCCCTCTTTCCTCCTCCCTCGCGCACCCCTTGTGTTTCCCTTCCACCCCCTCCCCGCCCTCCCCTTCCCCCCCCCCCTGCCCCTCCCTGTGTCCTCCAGGTGGTGGCTGCGACGAGGATGGTCAAGGTACCTGGGGCCGTCTCCTCGGTCCTCACTCCTGCTCCAGATCCCGTGTGCTACAGCGGCGGGGGATTCTCCTGCTCTTGCCCGGCTTACAGTGCTCGCGCTTTAGTCTTCGTTCTCGTTCGTGTTGTGGGGAGGCGTCGGCGCGCTCTCGCTGTGGTTGTGGTCCGGGATTGTCATGTGTGACGTAGGGAGTGGCTAGACGTGCGTGTGTTGTGTTATATGGACGGGTATTTTGGGATTTTGCTTGCGTGGCGATGAGGCCTTGGATGCGTCACAGGGAGGCCATGTAAATGCGCCCGGCGACCTAGTGCGGCCGAGTAATAACATTAGCCTGGAATCAACGTCGCGGAGGCGTCTTCTGTTGGCCGCATTCCCGCTGTTGCTCTTACGAATTCAAGATACAACCCTAGAGTGACAGAGGGAGCTTGGGGTTGTCGGCAGTCTTCGCCGCCGGAACTGTTTCCCAAGATGCAGTACTAGCGGCGCGTGACAACGAGGGAACGCACCAACGTTTGTGTCTCAGTGTTCGAGGAGTCGTGCCGGTGAGCGTGCAGAAAAGCGGCGCCGCGTCCTAAGCGCCATGGTCGGACGGAATCACTACCGCAATCGCGGCCGTTCCAATAAGAAGGGCAAGAAGAGGGCGAGGAGGTCCTCAGCCCTCAACAAGGAGAACGCCGCGGCGGCGAAAGGTCGCACGGACTTGACCTTGAAGGAGTCAGCTGCGGGAGGGTGGGAAACAGGAAGCGAGAGCAAAAACGTCGGGGGCGACGCGGGCGGCCCACCAACAGCCGTAGTGAAGCCGATGGGATGCCGCAGGATTGCCGCCCTCGCTGCCTCCTCTAGAGGCTCCCTCGACACCACGTCCACAGACTACTCCAGCGACGATGTCACTCTCTCCTCGTCAGAGTGCTCCTTCTCGTCCTCTTCTGGCAGGAGAACCTCTGGCAGATACTCCTCCTCCAGCACCGCCTCCTCCAGCACCGCCTCCTCCAGCACCTCCGGCATCAGGAGCCTATCGGCGCGGTCGGCTTCGACGGGGAGCTACTCGATAGGGAGCTCCTCCACGTGCGCCACGCCCGAGTGCGGGGGCGCCGGCCGCGCGAAGCCGCAGCCGCTGCGCCAGCAGAACAGTGTCACATCCTCCGAAGACAGTTTCATCAGTCGCACGAAGAGGAAGAAGAGAAGGAACAGGAAAACAAAGAAGGTAGAGGTGGAGGAGAAGGTGGAGTGCGACTGCAGGTCCCCGGAGGAGTGCAAGCAGGATTCCCAGCCAGCCGGGGCGGCGAGCACGCGCGCGCCCGCACCGCCGCGTTGCCACCGCACTCACGAGGCGCAAGACGTTAAGATATTTAGTAGACGGGAGGCGGAAGGCGGATCGACACACACTCAAAAGCAAGGTCCAGCACTCGTCCCGGCTCCTCCGACGGAACCTCATGACAAGAACGAAGGGCTGGCCGGCAAGACGTCCAGTGGAGACTTAATTATTGGAGGATACGAGGAGAACAATAATAGGTCTGAACACTGCAAGGAGAAAAAAGATTGTAAAAAACAGAGAGATAAGAAACGCAGCCCAAGAAAGCAAAAGAAAAAGAGCAAAAAGGTTGAGGCTTGTGAGACAATCGAAATAGCGAGCCAATTCGAAGAAGGAACATTGTCTGCCCCGAAGACAAACGCGTCCCTCGCGACCACGAAGAAAGAGGTGTCGGTTAACGTGATCAGCATCGAGGTTGAGGGTGAGCTCCACTACGAGAGCGAGGAATCAACACTGAGCTCTGACGTGCAACAGGAACTCGTGAACAAGGGCGTGGACGGCCTCACGCACACCCTCAAGAATACTGTGCAGATGTTGACTGATCGAGTGTTCGAGACACAGATGTCGGACGGAGGAAGCGTGACGGAGCCGACTGACGGAGGCCGAGACCATGCACGCAGTGACCGTGCACTGTTCGGCGCTGAGACCTTAGTGTACACGGTCCACACACCTGCTGGCGGACACGTGGACGCTCGCTTAGGGGACAGTTTACAGCAACCCGGGCACTCTGCTGGCGGAGCTGTCAATGTCCAGTCCGAAAAAGTCAGCTCTGATCCCTCAGAATCTGTCAGCGATAATAAAGGAAACGAAGGGCATAATGATATTGATAGTGATGAAACTTCGTTGAGCAATCCGTCAGAAATGAATGTAGATCGAGGAGCTATTGACCACCCATTGGACCGTGACAGTGGGCAGGTAGAAATCAGTGGTGCGTTATTTGCTTCCGGAGTTGATATCCCAGAGGCTGCTATAGTCGAAGATGATATCGGCAGTGACGAAACTGAAGCCATTAGTAACGAGACCGAGGAGGCAAACAGTCTCGAGGCCGTGAGTGACCAAGCAGAAGCCATCAGCAAGTTAGAAATCACAGCAGATTTTACAGAAGATTTGGTTAGTAGAGGGGGAGTTGGTGGCAATACAGATTTCGTCATTGAGAGCAAAGAGGTAGAGGCTGATACAATCGAAACTGACATTATTAGTCATAATGGCCATGTAGATGAAGACGAGATCACCGCTGGCAAACCAGATGCGGTTCTCTGTAACGAAAACGAAAAACAAAGCGAGATAAATATCAACACTGGCAGTGCATCATCGCTCGCAGACCATCTGGAGGTCGTCGCTGACAGCACAGAGGTTGCCTGCCAGGTTATCGCCAATCAAGATGCTGCATCCACGAGTGACGGGCAAGCAGCAGAAAGCCGAGCAGGAAATCCTCCCAGCTTCCACACCCAAGCTGCCGAGCCCGCTGCAGCCACAACCAGCGAGGCGGAAGTGGCAATTATCCGGTCAGAAGATAGCGCCGCCGCCGATGCAGCAGAGGTCGAGAGCCTCCTCCCGCAGGCTGCCGCGTCTGACGGAGATCAGTTCATGGAGGGCCGAGGATGGGATGGAAGGCTGATGAAAGAGGAAGCTAAGGACGGGGGTGAGAGAACTACCGAGAGGCATGAGAGAAATGAGCGAGGTGAAGAGTCCCAAGATAAAGAGAGAGACTCAGACGGAGGGGTAGGAGAAAAACATTTGGTTGAAGAAGGCAAGAGAGAAAATGTCGAAGCACAGAAAGAACCGAGAGAGGAAACTAACGTACCTAAAGAGAGTGAGGAGATTAAGAAACGAAAAAGGACAGAAATTGAAGACTACGAGCGTGATGAAGAGGAAAGCGACAGCGCAAGCGACAGCGGGGTGGGCGGGAGGGGGAAGGGGGGCGCGTGCATTCTTGAGGCCGGTCTCTCCGCCCGTGACTCAGCGCGCGAGAGAGGCGGGGTGGATAAGGAGCTTCTCACCACCAACATGGACGTTATAAGCCCCACGGAACAGTTCGAGATCGTTGATTACATCACCGGCCGAGACGAGACGGAACCAGACATTGTGGTGTTCGACGTCAAGGATCGAAACGACGAATTAGCCCTCACTGGCGCCGTGCGGGAGACTAGCGACACGGAGGAGATCGGCGCTGTTGGCGAAAACGACATTTGCGACGACGACGGAGACGGTGACGTCATTGTCGCCGTAAAGAACGAGCCGTCCCGAGAAGACGTGGCGATTTTCATCAACGACAACATCCTGTCGCTCAACCCATCTGGAACGAGGTCCATCGTGGACGTCCTCAGGTCGAGCGACGAGCACGGGGAAGACCTCGTGATCGTCGACATCGAGGACGGACGCGGCGAGGCGGACGAGGGGGCGAGCACTGAAGGAAGCGAGGAGGAGGAGCTTCTGCTTGGGAGGGAGGGGCAGGAGGGAGGTAATGATAGGAAATGTGCAGAATACAGGGTAAAGGAGCAGGAGAAGGAGCAGGTAAAAGGAATGGGGGAAGAACGGAAATATAATGTCGAGGAAGGAAAAACACAAGTAAGCTGTAAACAGGAGACGAAGAACGAAAATATTTTGTTAAACGATGAGGTAGAGGAAGTGAAAGAAGAGCAGAAGATAAGAGAGGCGAACTTCACAGACAACGTCCCCGGGGAGCTGCAAGTGCCCAATGTTGCCCCGACAGGTAAGAACCTAATTAATGTTCGCATCATTCTTGGCAAAAACTTGCACGTGTACACACTCTGTTGTACAGTTAGTGTACTTCTTAAGTTATGAATGTAAACAGTTCCAACAGATTGCCGTGAGCTAAGATTTATGAGGAGTGCACACTTGTTTTGACGTGTGACATGATGGCGGTGCGAGTAGGTTCAGAGTGCGTTTTGGCTGGTAGCGACGCCGGCCCGAAAATATTCCGAATTACAGCCATCTCCGAGGAGTTATGGCGTAAGGGAGATTTATTTAGAGTTGGCAGGTTTCTTCGCGTCACCCGAACACGGCGGCTTGGAGTGTTTTTCTCGGAGAGTGTACGTTCTTGCGTCATTTTAAAGGGCGATCCATAAGGAACGCCTGTCTTCACAGGATACAACGTGGATAATCAGACGGGAAGGGAGGGGGAACAGGCGCGGAGGTGAGCAGACGGAACAGGCAGACAGGCAGACCAGCATGCCGACAGAGAGGCGAGCGAGCGCATTGGTGAGGCGGCAGTTGATGTGCGTGTGTTAATAATGATGATCTCATCGCGAGTGGGCGTGGTCGGACCACCCGACCTCAGCACACCATCAACATCACACTAAGTGATTGGGTTGCGTGTCAGCGGCGTGTATGTGTGGTTTGTTTGCCTCTGTTTGTTCGCGGTTAGTCCGTCATGTTGTGCAGACTTACCTGTGTGGGTTGCTTTGTGTTTTTCTTCCCTTCCATATTCGGTAGTTTGTTTTATTGTGACGACTATTCCATCTGCGTGTGCCTGTGGCGTGTGCGAATGTGTATTTTGGATATGTGGAATTAGATGGAACACGATCTCTGCGACGATGGAGGAGGTGTGTCATGATGAAGCAACATGGCGGCTGTGTTGGTCAAGGGAAGGTTGCTTTATTGCAACATGGCGGTCTCGGCAGTAATCCGTTTGACTATGGAGTCGTACTTTCGCATGCGGTTTCCCTAATCCTTTTTTATACGAAACTTCGTAGTAGCATGACGCAGAGGGCTGTCAAGGGACCACGTGAGCGCCGCTCGGCCCGAGAGATCCTGGCTTTCCCCTCGATTGTTGTTTCTGTTTCCGCGAGGGGAGGGAGATCGCCCTCGCCAAGAGGGGCGTCTGTCGCCTCGGTGTTCTCGGCGGGGAAATGCTGCGGAGGTTTCTGTGATTGAGAAAGTGGGGGAAGAAGGAAGGGAGATATGGGGAGGAAGGAGGGAGAGAAGGGTGGGGGGAGATAGAGAGGGGAAGGGGTGGAGGAAAATTGGAGGAGAAAAAGAGGGAGAGAAAGGGATATGGCAGAAAGAAATAGAAGAACAGATTATATCTATCTATCTATCTATATATATATATATATTCTATATATATATATATATATATATATACATACATACATACATACATACATACATACATACATACATACATACATACATACATACATACATACATACTATATATATATACTATATATATATATACTATGTATGTATACTATATACATATACTATATATATATACATATACATATATATTATATATATACAATACATATATATTATATCTATATTTACATATATATACACTATACATATATATTATATCTATATATATACATATATATATACACTATATACATATATATATATATATATATATATATATAGAGAGAGAGAGAGAGAGAGAGAGAGAGAGAGAGAGAGAGAGAGAGAGAGAGAGAGTCCCCTCCTGATACAAATTGGCAGTCGCCTGACTGAGATAAGCCCGACGAAAGTCCCAAAGCGCAGACAATGGCACGGCCGGAATGTGTAGCGTAGTATAGGAAAAGGTAGAAGGGGGTGATGATAGGGAGAAGAGGGGGAGGAAGTGGAGGTGTTGGGTGTCTGAGGTATGCGGGTGTCGGGACTTGCCTATTTGCGGCTAGCTACCAACCCGTTATCTGTCCTGCTTCCGCTTGCTGTTTTTGTTTCCGTCTCTCTCTCTCTCTCTCTCGCTCTCTCTCTCTCTCTCTCTCTCTCTCTCTCTCTCTCTCTCTCTCTCTCTCTCTCTCTCTCTCTCTCTCTCTCTCTCTCTCTCTCTCTCTCGCTCGTCTCTCTCTCTCTCTCTCTCGCTCGTTCTCTCTCTCTCTCTCTCGCTCGTTCTCTCTCTCTCTCTCTCTCGCTCGTTCTCTCTCTCTCTCTCTCGCTCGTTCTCTCTCTCTCTCTCTCTCTCTCTCTCTCTCTCTCTCTCTCTCTCTCTCTCTCTCTCTCTCTCTCTCTCTCTCTCTCTCTCTCTCTCTCTCTCTCTCTCTCTCTCTCTCTCTCTCTCTCTCTCTCTCTCTCTCTCTCTCTCTCTCTCTCTCTCTCTCTCTCTCTCTCTCTCTCTCTCTCTCTCTCTCTCTCTCTCTCTCTCTCTCTCTCTCTCTCTCTCTCTCTCTCTCTCTCTCTCTCTCTCTCTCTCTCTCTCTCTCTCTCTCTCTCTCTCTCTCTCTCTCTCTCTCTCTCTCTCTCTCTCTCTCTCTCTCTCTCTCTCTCTCTCTCTCTCTCTCTCTCTCACACACATTCTGTTTCTGTTTTTCTCTCTTTCCTCTATTTTCCCCTTCCCTCTCCTCTCCTGCCTTTTCTCCTTTTCCCTCCATCCCCTTTCCGCCTTTTCCCCTCCATCCCTCCACACATGCACACGTCTGGACACGCGCGCACGCGCACGTGTATACACATGCATTTCTGCATATACATGTATTTCTGTTTTTGCTTGTGAAATTTTCTGTTTGCTTCTGTAGTTTAATTTTGCAAAGCAGATGTCTTATCAGTTCATTAATTTATGGATTACGCTAAATACACTTCAGAAGTAGATAATTATATATTTACAGGCCTATTTACATGTTTAGATAAAGATATAAAAAGCAGAAAATCGTGGTGAGGAGCGACCCTGGTGGGTCTACGTCACTGGCGGGACAATGCAGACTGGCACCACAAAGTAGGGTGTCTCGGGGCGAAGAAAGGATGACTAAGTCCCTGAGTCGCAGAATCTGCCCCTTTGGTAATACGGATATATCGTGCGGTTTTCAGACGATGAGATGTTTACGTTAACGACGCTTCGTGACACGTAATGAGATGAGGGGCATCGAGCATACATAAGACGTCAAAAGAGTTTTAGGGTCATCTTGAGTAATCCAGGACATGCCTCTGCGGTCACGTAATTGGATGGCGCCAGCCGTAGAGCTCGAGGGCGAGCGCCGCTGGACGGCGGCAGTCGGCGTCGAGAAACCGATCGCGATGGGAGACAACGTCAGCAAGGAGGAACTCGAGGGCGACCTGGCGGGGGCGCAGCGGGACAACGGGTTCGAGAACGAAGACGAGGAAGAGGACCTTAGTTCGGAGGCTGACGAGGAGGCGCACAATAATGAAGCCTCGGCCTCATCGGAGGACTCCGTCGCTGCCCAAGGGGAGGACACCCTGCCGGCCTTGCCCTACCCCGGCGTCGTCAGTGGGAAGGGGAGTGAGAGGAAAGTGGCGGGAGAAGAAAGTAGCGCCTCCGGATCAGAAGGAAGCGATTCCGAAAGTGAGGAAGACGGAAGTGCGTTCGGCGAAGAGGGCCGTTCGGCGGGCAGTGAAAGGGCTGCTTCGAAAGAGTCGGACGGCGACGCAGAGACGGTTGAGAAGGAAACTCGTTCCTCGGAGACTGTTAGCGATGTGAACGGAAATTCCACAGACGCCGAGGATGAAGGAAAAATAACTGAAGATAAAAAAGCAATATCGCAAATCCATGAATCCAAACGCAAGCATGAAGATTATGAGAGTATTGAGAAAAAAGTGGTTGTGTCCGAATCAGTCGCAGAGCCGACAGAAACAGTAGAGGAAGAGCACAGTGGCACAAAAGGAGAAGAAATGGCAGGTATATCAGATAACACTGCATCTGATTTACTAGAATCGGCGCACAAAGTGTTCACTTCTGAAGCCGAGGAAGATGGGTCGGAAACTGTCGAGGAAAAAGACGAAAAGGAAGGTGGTTCGCGCAATGTTCAAGAGAGAGCCGGAGAGGAAGCCGTGTCGGAATGCGGGTTTTCTGATTCAGCGATGAAGCACGTGACCACGGAGGTCGGGCCAGACGGAGACGCCGTCCTGATTGCACATGCACACAAAGAGAGTGCAGAGCCTCCTGAAGGGGCAGGTACTTTTACTCTGCAAGTGGAGGGTTTCGGGCGTGAAAGGCAGAACTCCTTCGTGGAAGAGACTGTCGAGGAAGTTATCAGGAAAAGCCTAGAGAGTGTTAGCGCTTTAGAAATCGTTAAGATAGAGCCAGATCTTTCTCTTGTGACGGCTCATGCTTCCGGAGACGCTGTTGTTGTTGAGGGCAAAGACGTAGAGGTGAAGGGTACCAGCAGGTCGGGGGAAACTGCTGAGGAAACGGAGGGATTCGCACACGCCGGGGCGCTGGCGAACATCAGAAAGGAGTCACCGGCAGTGAAAGAAGAATCTGGCGGGCAAGAGCATGGCGAATCAAAGCAGGAAGAAGCTGCAGGTCCTGAGGCCGATACAGTTGTAAATGCGGATGCTGGAAAGTGTCCAGAAATAATAGTGGAGGGCATTGGCTCCTCGCCAAAAATGGGAGGTGATCTCGAGACTTTCCTGGTTCATGCAGACATGTGCGAGTCAGTTTATTACGACCGGAACGAAGCTGAGCCAGAAACTTGTCCTGAACCGGTCACTTCCTCAGTTGCAGACACCGCGGAGCGCCAGAAAGAAGCACTTGTGTCAGACGCCATGGAAACCGTAACGCAGACACCACAAGCTGAGGGGACGTCGAGAGCAGCAGGGGCTGAAGATGGGCAGCAGACGCCGGCCATCGAGATCAGTCCACCCCTTGATGTGGAAGAAGTTTCGAGTGTCATCGCGTCCAGTGATTTAGAACAGGAAAGGGATGAAGTGGAGGACGGCTTTTGTGCTGGCAGTGCTGGCTCTTCAAAGGACACGGTGGAGGAGGCCGAAGCAGACACGGTCTCGGATGTAAAGAAAGAAAAGCCTGAAGACGTCACGGCCGACGAAAGTGATGAGGCAGGGACTTCTGAAAGCGTTTCATATACCGAAGGTGAAACAGAATTGTCCGTTGCAAGTGATATTGAATCGCGAAGCGCCATGAGCGAGGTAGAGGGGGTAAACAGTTCTACTTCCGAAAGTGGTATTGATCAAGCAGAGGTTGAAAAAGGCGAATCTGAAGCCCAGTTCCCTGTGGCAGACGTAACTGTGATTGAGACGGTTGGAGCCAAAGCAGTTGTTGATAAAGTCGTTACAGCAGAAAGTGCTGACGGCGTTTCAGAGGAGCATGCAACACAATCCGCAGCTGAAGTTATTGACGATGAACCGGGCATGCAAGTGAGAGAAAAAAGCCGGGTTTCCGAAACTGAAGCTAATACAGTAGTTATCACTGAGAGTGACGAAAGTGAAATACAAGAATGTGTATCCACAGAAAACATTGAGGATGATTCAGAATTGAGTGTGTCAGATACTACAATAGATGGCGTGGTAAGCGAAGTAGAAGTGCCAGCTATACTTGAAAGTGCCGAGGGAGAAACAAAAATAACAGTTCCAGTAGAAATAGAAATAGCAGCTACGTCTGAAAATGCCGAGGAAGAAACAGAAAAGCTGGATACAACAGAAAGTACTGAGGAAGAAACTGAATTTTCTATTACGACGGAGGAGAAAACCGATGAGCAAGTCCTAGCAGAGGTCCTTGATAGCAGAGCCGAAGACGCTGCCGCATCAGAAAGGATCGAGGATGAAGCAGAGCCTTCTACAACAGCAAGTAGTGAGGCTGCTTCACCTGCGGGCGCCGAGAGAGAAACAGGGGGCGCAGAAGGATGTGAGGAAGAAACAGATCTGTTAGTTACAACAGAACTTACGGAAAAACAAATACCTGTACAGGATGAAGATAAATTGTCTGGCGCAACAGACAGTGTCGGAGAAGAAACGAAGGAATATGTTAATTTACAAAAAGCAATCGTAGTTGCCACAGAAATTAGTGAGACTGAATCAGAAACGCCCGTTTCGTCAGATAGTACTGCAATAGAGAAAACAGAGGACGACAGTGAAGTACAAGAAACTGATGTTACAGAAGAGGTGACAGAGGGCGAGAGCGAGAGTGTGACTGACGTTACAACAAAAAGCACTGATGATGAGACAGAACTCTCAATTGAAACAGAGAGCACTCAAGAAGAAATTTCTACGGAAATCACGAACGAGGAAGCCGAGGCGCCTGTACCTGGAGAAACAGAACAATTTTTATCAGAAGTTCCACTGTTAAAGAAAACGGTTGAGAGTGAAACGGGAGCACAAGTCACAGCTGAAGGCACGGAAGAAAAAGCAGAATTACTTGTAACAGAAGTCAGGAATTTGGGAAATGAAGAGAACGTTCCGTTAGAGGACGCTGTTACGGCAAACACCGTCGAGAGTGAGATACAGGCACAACCTCCCGAGGCGGGCGCTCCGGTAGTTGAAGTATCTGTTGAAGAGAACGAGGAGGATGTGTCAACAGAGGAGCTTCTTACATCCGGAAGTATTAGGAGTGAATTGGGAGGAACGACGAGAACAGAAGGTACGGAAGAAGAATCTGTTACAACAGAAAGCTATGAAGAAATAGAAAAAGAGATCCTGTGTGTAACAGATGTGGAGAAGGATGTCCCACGTGAAACGGATAGTGTACAGGATGAAACAGAAGTCCCTTCAGCATACGTCAAGAAAATCCCTGAAATAATTGTTGAATTAGAAAGTACCGAGGAGTCGTCAGAAATTTCTGCCCGGACTAGTACTGATGATTTATCAGAAATGTCTCGTGCATCAGAGAGCGGCGAGGAAGTATTAGAAACATCTGTTGCAACGGAAAGCGCAGAGGATATATCAGAAACATCTGTTGCAACGGAAAGCGCAGAGGATATATCAGAAACATCTGTTGCAACAGAAAGTGCAGAGGATGTATCAGAAGTATCTGTTGCAACAGAAAGTGCAGAGGATGTATCAGAAGTATCTGTTGCAACAGAAAGTGCAGAGGATGTATCAGAAATATCTGTTGCAACAGAAAGTGCAGAGGATGTATCAGAAATATCTGTTGCAACAGAAAGTGCAGAGGATGTATCAGAAATATCTGTCACTACAGACAGCGCGGAGGAAGTTTCAAAACTCTCAGAGCCATCAGAAAGCGCCGAAGAAACGTCAGAAATGTCTGTAGTGTCAGAAAGCCTCGAAGGAATATCAGAATTGTCCGTTATATTAGAAAGCACCGAGGAGCCTTCGGAAGTGTCTCAGGCCGAGGAGAGCGTCGAAGGAACGGCAGAAGCATCAGTTGCAGCTGCAACAGAGAGCGTCGAAGGAACGGTAGAGGCCTCCGTTGCAGCAGAAAGCATCGGGGAGACAGCAGCTGCAACAGAGAGCGCCAAGGCCGTGCTAGAGAGCAAAGAGCATGAGGCTGAGGTGTGTGCGGCAGGGAAGGGTGCCGAGGGAGATCCAAAATTACCTGTTGCAACCGAAGGAATTTGTGAGCAGGGCGAGGAAAAATCGCAGTCGGAAGTCGGGGATCAAGTCCATGCGAATGCGTCGTTACCCAGCGGTGAGCAGCATTTCGTTTTGGTTTAGGTTCTGACCTTTTCTGACCTTGCCACATTGGGGTCGTCCCTCTGGGCGTAACCTTGCCTTACTCTTGCAATGAATGCTAGGTAAGTGGCATTATTCTCGCTTGATTGAGCTACGTTGATTAAATGATGCAGCCTTCATTGTCGACAAGACTTTAGTATGTGCAGAAAGGTCACACTTTGTGTAAAGTGTGTGTGTACTTGATTCGGTTTGCTTGAGTTATGTCAAGGCATTTCTGTATGCGCAGGTGTACTGATGAGGATCCATAGTTGTGAATTTTTTTTATATTGCCTGCTTCTGTTCTCATTCTTGCCCCCCCCCCCCCCTCTCTCTCTCTCTCTCTCTCTCTCTCTCTCTATCTATCTATCTATCTATCTATCTATCTATCTATCTATCTCTCTCTCTCTCTCTCTCTCTCTCTCTCTCTCTCTCTCTCTCTCTCTCTCTCTCTCTCTCTCTCTCTCTCTCTCTCTCTCTCTCTCTCTCACTCTCTCACTCTCTCACTCTCTCACTCTCACTCCCTCCCCCTCTCTCTCTCTCTCTCTGTCTGTCTCACTTTTTTTCTTTCTTTCCCTCTCTCCCTCCCCCTCTCTCTCCGTCTGTCTGTCTCTCTTCTATCTCTCCTTCTCTTTCCCTCATTCTCCCTCTACCTCTCCGTCCCCCCCCCCCCCCGTCTGTCTGTCTCTTCTATCTCTCTCTCCGTCCCTCTCTCACTCACCTCTCCTCTCCGTCCCTCTCCTCCCTTCCTACCTCCCTCTACCCCAGTCTACGGCTGCCTGTCTGTCTCTTTCTCTCCCTCTCTTCGTCTCTCTTTCTTTCTTTCTTTCTTTTCTCTTCCTCCCTCCCCTCCCCTCCCCTCCCCTCCCCTCCCCTCCCCTCCCCTCCCTCTCTCCCCTCATTCTCCTCATTATGCACTGCATTAGGACAAGGTGAAGTATGCAGGTCAGGTAGAGCGGCGAGCTACAGGGCGGGTACTGATGTGCGTGTATGACTTATACAAATAACCAGTTTGTCGCTGTACACATATCTTCCATGTGTGGACGTGCATTTTCGCGACGCGTACACCTTGCCGGCACACGGCCATGTGCGCGAGAGGAGACGAAGGGAAACTTGCAGGAGGGAGGACCGGGCGGCCGACTGTGCATGACTCATGACGGGGGAACCTGGAGGGGGAGGTGCGTCACCTCCGCGCGTGATCATGAAGCTTTATTGATCCTCGGGGAGTCGAGGTGCTTTCAGAGACCTGGAGTGCTAGGCTCCGGGCGCCTTTGCATAGTTCTGCAGGTGGCAGTCCTTGTGTGTGAAGCGCCTCCGTCTTGCAGGCACAGGCGGTGGAGCGGGGAGGTCGCAAGCAGTGGTGACCTTGCGTCTCGCCGCCACGACCCAGCAACTAGCATCACGTAACGTCTGCAGCCTTTCCCTCTTTCTTTATTTCTTTCTTCTTTTAGATTACATTTTTCTTTCCTTTGAATATCGCTTTTGCTGCGTGTCCCTTTTCTCCTCTTGCTTCACAGCACTGCTGTTGGCGTGTCGTTTCGGGTGCCTCGGGATTTAACTGCTCCATGATGTGACAGTGACGTGACAGTAAAGACTTGACGTTACGGGACAGTTACACAGGAGTGACTT
The DNA here is from genome assembly GCF_019202785.1 of Penaeus chinensis. Classification (NCBI taxonomy): domain Eukaryota; kingdom Metazoa; phylum Arthropoda; class Malacostraca; order Decapoda; family Penaeidae; genus Penaeus; species Penaeus chinensis. The sequence goes on from NC_061821.1 coordinate 14,355,769, forward strand.
GAGACGGTGGCATGCGCAGCTTCCAGACCCCCCCCCCTCCCCCACACATACACACACATCTCGGGAGCGCGGATCCCCGAGGGCTCAGTCCTGCCAGCCTCTCGCACCCTCCTGCGGCTCGCCCTGCACTCGGCTGCTTCCTGTCTTTGCTGGACGGTATTCTGGTAATATATAAGAGAGCGAGTATGTATGTGTTGCGTGTTTGCTTGCCAGCATATTTGTTTGCTTGAACCTTGATCTTATGAATGGTGATAATAGTTCATATTTTTGGAAGAGGTTGTCGTGTCCACTGATATCATGGCACCAGTGATAACTCAGGTACATTTCCTGATATGGGAAGCGACTTTCTTTTTTTGTGGTGTAATAAACAATGCTTTATTTATGTGACTGTCGTAACTGAATTCATCGTCTCTCATTCCGTATATCCCCGAATCATGAGTTTATGGAAACCGTAACGCTGTGGCATTGCAAACACAAGTCTAGGCAGGTTGTAAGGCAAGCGCTCCCTTGTTTTCCTCTCTTTTCTCCCTTTTTCCTTGCCTCGATCTCCCGCTCTCCTTCCGGTTGTCCCCTCGTTCATCTTTATCCGTTTTGCTGCTCGTCATTTGCATACAAGGTCATAGATTTACAATGAAATGAATGTGCATAAACCTTTGACGAAATTATACAAAAAATCTAAGCCATGTGTTATAATGCTACTATTATAGTTAGTTTGCTTTTATATAATGACTAAAATGTAGAGAACAGCAGATCTTATTAAACAGCCATCGATGGATAAGTACACGAGCAGAAGCGGAGGCAAGCAGTCGGGGAGGGAGGAAGTGCGGGGGGAGAGGGAGAGTGTTGGATCAGCGCCCGATGCGGTGTAGGCTCGGAGACTCGACCCCGAACATGAGGTCATGGCTCCACCCCTCTTCCCTCCCTCTTGC
>NC_061821.1:14359197-14361697 GCF_019202785.1 Penaeus chinensis
AACAGGTCATGACCACACCTGGTCGCACTTTTGTGCTGTTACTCTAACGTCGCTTACACTCGACAGATCATCAGACCGGTTGCACCCGTTTATTCGGCCTATACACGCATACAATTATACATATGTAAACACACGAAAAATATTTTTTTTTAATATAAAAAAGATGTGTCGACACATCGGAATTATTCGTTAAGCATTAAAACTGTCATTACAAGGTGTATATGATTTTATAAAGTGCGATGGCCAGAGCTTTGCCGAGAAGGGGATCCCGCGGCTTTTCGGTGGATGGCGTCCGTGGCTCGTCAGTCGTCGAGGGGATAAAGGGTGCTGCAGGGGGAGTGGGGGCTGGGTAGAGGGCGCCCCCCCCCCCTTCCCGTCGCCCTACACACCCCGAACCTTATTGGTGTTCTTACAAGTGAGTCATACTACCATCTTTGTCTCGCTATTGGGTGGTTTATGTAAGAAGGTGTATGTTTCTGGAATTAATTTTAAACTTTATGTGATTGGGTGAGTGCTGATCCTATGTTATGCTGAGTGTTGAATACGTTAGCAAAGGCGGTGATGTGGTACAATCTCGTAAATGGAAGGTGGGTCGAACTTTATTCACCTGGGGACACTCGTACTAGGCAACACAGGCATGGCTACAGGAGCGTAGGGTATCAGGGAGTTGCCTAGAGACAGAGGGAGAGAGGGTTGAGATTGCGAGTGTGAGACGTGAGGAGCGTTAGTTTGCGTGCGCGCTCGTTTGTGCGTGCATGTATGCATTCGTGCGCGTGGTGGGGGTTCGTGGTTATGCCTTGCCGCTGATCACTTTCCACACTGCGGTAAAGACAAGTTGGTGTGTAGATTGTGAACAGTTTCAGTGATTTTATTTCTCTATTGTAGATTTAGCCGTTGGTAGTTTGCATATAGTAATTAAGAAAATCAAGGATAGGTACTAGGTAACCGCGAGAGTGTGTCTTATCTTTTAATTTTGTTCAAGTCTTAGAAATAATTTTCCACATATTCCGACAGTTGCGTATTTAATCACGAGACGAACTTTTGTTTCTTATGAACGGACTTTTTCGCTTCAAGAAAAAACGAGTAAGCTTTTTAATCTAGAACAATACGAGCCATGAGCGCTAGACAGGTCGACGTCTTGGCAAGTGGGATTCTTCGGGTGTCCGTTTTCCTGTGCACCTGAGACTGCCACACACCGCATGATATATCGGTTTCTCAGGATAAGATGTTTAGCTCCGTGCATTGAGGTGCTTGCGCCGACACTCATGCACAGAAAGAATTTGTTTTAGAATTTGCATGATTTTTGGTACTGTGTGTAGTGTCTCGCCACAAGATTTTGTTTGGAAGGGGATAACTTGTAACTCGAGGATGGCGATTGTGTGGAGGCGAGGTGATCTTATACGGCATGTGAAATCCCTTGTGGAAGAAAATAGGCTTTGTAAGGAAAACTAGTCCATTTTACATAGATCATTAAGGCTTTGTTGGTAAAGGGTTGGACCATTATTTTTTCCGATAGCTCGCAGTTTTGGGAAGTGCCGACCATCTTCAGAGGTTAGAATCAACCCCTTTCACTCTGGCCTTGCCTTGGCCCAGGTCTTTCCACCTGATGCCCAACCTTGAGTTAATTGGCAAGTCCGGGGATGGATGGAAGCTGTCTTGGTTGTTATCTCAATGTGTAGAGCCATTGTCTGAGCTGGGATATGCACTCATGCTGATCAGTGTGGGGTCTTGTGACGATGCAAGCGATGCAGGTGCTTGAGGAGATTGTAAGAGAAACTGTTAAATACCCTCTTCCTTCCAAATTCACTTACAATAGGAAAGTCATGAGTGTCAGAATAACTTTATTTGAGTCGTCTGTTTTGTCCCATGTTATCTTTACGAAGGGTTTACATGGAATTCAGGAGATAAATCCACTCGAGATACGGTTTCATAATTTAACAGCTTTTGTATCTGAAAATGAGTTCGACCCCCACGACGTATATTGACGTTAGGACATGGAAATGCCAGTCATCACACCCTTTCCGAAGGCCAGCCTCCGATCATATTAACCCCCCCCCCCTTGTCCAAAGCATCGTGCATCCCTCAAATCGCGTTCTGATTCAAAAGCGAGTGGCGGTTCGATCACGACGGCAGAGGGGACAAGTACGACGCGAAGAGTGACAGCAGGGAAGAAGGGGTCGATTTGCCAGCTGCCAGTTGGCTGTTTGCCTCACTCGTCTGATGGACCACACCCACGCTTATTAACCAGGAAACGACAAAGACGTTTCAACTTTGCATGCTATGGTTGTAACGAGCGTCACTGGACGAAGTAGAAACGGCGTCGCTGACTTCTTTAATTTCATTTTCAATAATGTTTTTTGCATTCTCCGGGTTGCTTGACGGCATTGTATTAGCGAATTGAGAGAGATAGAGACTGAAACTGCCTATACAGTATACTGTACAGATAAATGGATACATGGATAGGTGTGTGTGTGTGTGTGTGTGTGTGTGTGTGTGTGTG
>NC_061821.1:14366697-14374197 GCF_019202785.1 Penaeus chinensis
TGATGCAGCATTGGCAGAATTGGACAGCATCCCAGACGGAGTTTGTGAGGCAGGAGACGTAGAAGAGGAGGAAGAAGACGAGGAGGAGTGGTCATACTTCCGCATGGAGCCACAGACACAGCCACAGGTATTATGCATGCCATTGTTTGCATTTTATTTTTTTGGGAATGGCTAATGTTACTGAGAGCGACACACAGAGATAGAAGGAAATGAACACTGCCATCTTATAGAGCATAAAAATGAGAGTAGGAAGCAATACAAATAAATCTGCACCAGGAAATTATGAAAGTACCCCCTCCATCTCACCATTCAGAGACTAAGTCCACAACACCTTCATACAGCATAGTTCTTAATGCCATTTTGTAAGTTCACATGAAGTGCTAATAAAGGGGGGTACAGGGGGGCTTGTCCCCCTGTCTAGAGAGTAAATAGAAGGTAGGAAAGGTTAAGTTTGGATTTTGAGTTTGTATGTTATCCTGGATTTGGGACTTCTTCTCTGGAGGGTGCAATGTTCTTGGTAACAAATACCTTTGGAATTATTGATCTTCCTCTATACCTATATCTAGAGATATAGATATAAAGAATTGGAAATTAAGAACTGATAAGCTCAGGTATAGTTAGTCATTTAGCGATAGATTTGCAGTTTGTGTTATTTGAAGTTCCTGTGCAGAAAATGCTATTATCAGATAATCATCTAAATTGAACAACACTATTGGAAGTCTAGACTCAGAAGTTTGTGTAAGCTTGTACTAACCTGTTGATGTTATGAGGACATACACATTTAGTTCAAAATTTTGTTTACTCATAGGTGGCTCCACAATTGCTCAATCACCAAATTACCAATTACTAATTCTGCCTCATCTCTTCTTTAGCCTTTTCCTTGATTTTCAGGACTTTTTTGTAGTGGTTATATAATCATATACAACAATAATGATATTGTAGTCATGTTTAGTAATATTTTGTAATAATGAGGATGATTATGATTAATATAATAGTTACAATAGTTAAAATCATAGTATTTAAACCAAAAAAATCCCAAATTTCAAGGAATAGTAAGGAATCCTATTTCACTTTTTGGTAACTAAGTGCTTGTGAAGTCGTCAGTGTAAACAAAAATTCTTAAAGTAAAACCAGAGTGGACAGTGCATATATCCAGAAGCAATGGAATAAGGCTTACATGTCCATTTTTTTTTGTCCAGCATTGCTGGGATGGCATTAATTATTTTTTTTATTTAATTATTTTATTAATTTTGCTTATACATAGTTTGGTCCACAAGGACTTAATCACCATAGTCGGTTATTAGTCTGACCCCTCTCACTTGTTTACTCTATTTTTGGAATGCTTAATTTATATTTTAATAATGTTATGATAATCATAATATCAGTAATAAGAATTACAGTACTGATTTCAATATTATTAGAAAATGAAAAATATGAAATTTCAAGGAATGGGATATCATGTGAGGTGAAGCAGTTCCTACTAATTGACTCCTTGGTAGCTGGGCCCTTGTGGAGCCATTTGTGTGCACATAAAATTCACAAAAGAAAATTACAGTTGAAGTATATGTACCTGGTGCCTGTGATTTATCAAGAAAAATCATTTTCCTATTGGATTTGCTTATGTTTATGCTATGCACAGTTTGGAAAAAAATAAGGCAGTTACACTGCCTTGTTTTTCTGTTTGGAACAAAGTTTTGACAAAGCTTGTCAAGCCTTATAACCATGTAGAACTGCAGCTCATTGTGGCCATTTTCCTAAGGATATTCCCCCTAATGAGTAGTCAGTTGTTTCTTGTGAATGTAACTGAAATATGCATATTATTTATTGCGTTCCTTAAAAATGAAGTGTTAAAGTTACTTTATTGTTAAGTTAAAATAGCAGTTGTGTGCTAATTGCCCTCCCCTCCTCCATTATGTTTGCTTTAATAAACATTCAATACTGGAGAAAATAGTATGTGATACTATGAATAGCTAGGAAGATGAATAATAACATTAGTGATATAAAATATTGAGAATGGTAACAAAAGTAGATTAAACAGTATTTGCAAAGCTTAGAATTTGGATTTTTGTTTCGTATACACTTCAGATGAATTTTCTGTGGTAAAAAAAGGTGATGTTTCCAGCATGAGTAAGGTCTCTGTACATTGACTGTTTACTTTGCATTTTTAAGCAATATTGTACTTTTCAGGGTGAAGACATTCTTGTTCCTGGTGGTCCAACAGCTCCTGTAGCCCCTCCTAGTGAAGCCCCTCAGAGTGTTGATACAGTGATTGATGGTGAGGGCATTGTAGCAGCAGCTCCGAAGTCACCATCTCATGAAGATTTGCTCACCAGTCCTATGGAAGCTGCCCCTCAGGACCAGGTCATAGGAGAGGTGTATTCAGAAAAAATTCCTTCTCCACATGAGGCTGATCAACCACCTGTTATGGAAAATCCCCCTGATATTCTTCAAGCCGGTGTAGATGAGGGAACATTTGGGTTTGAAAGCTCTGCAAGGACTCTCGACCTGATGCAAACCTCTATGGACAAAGTTCCAGATCTGATGGAAGGTAACTTCGAACAGCCATCCAGTCCTCATGGTTCAGTGAGTCCTCGTGTCCCTGGAAGCCCAAGGTCTGTTGAAGGTTTTGTAACATCTGTTGAACTCAACACACCTGAGGAGAACTTTGGCACAAACTTTGCCATCAACCAAAATCAGGACTCACTCACAAGTGCAATGGAGCAGCCATCGGGTCCATTCAGTGTGTATGTAAGCTCCTCACCTGAGCCTAGCAGCTTGGAGCCTTCACTGCAAGCACCTGTAGACCTTGTGAACTTCAGTGGAGTTGCAAATGGACAGGTTGAGGAAGAATCCTCTCAGGTGGCCCTGGACTCACCTGTAGAAATTGTCCATGCGCAGTCAACTGTAGAGGTGGTTGCACCTCCATCTCCAGTTGACATTGCTGGTCCTGAAACACAGTTCATCATTCCTGAACATGAGACAGGTCAGGCAAACACAGATGTGCAGCAGCCATCAGATATTACCTTTGTGCCAGAAAAAGCAGTGGAACCAGTGGCAGAGGTGCCTGTGTCAGTTTTTGTTGATGAAAGCACTCCTGTTTCAGAGCCAGACACTGCAGATCTCCTTGGACAGGAAGTTGTCTCTCCTGCTGTAGAATCACCACTAACCCCAGTGGAGACCTCACCTGCCCCAGTTGAAGAACTTATCAGCCCAGTTGAGTATACCCCAGCACAAGAAGAGCCCATACCTTCTCCAGTTGAGCCAACACCTGCTCCAGTCGAACCCACACCAGCTCCAGTCGAACCCACACCAGCTCCAGTCGAACCCACACCAGCTCCAGTCGAACCCACACCAGCTCCAGTCGAGCCCACACCAGCTCCAGTCGAGCCCACACCTGCCCCAGTCGAGCCCACACCTGCCCCCGTCGAGCCCACACCTGCCCCAGTCGAGCCCACACCTGCCCCAGTCGAGCCCACACCAGCTCCAGTCGAGCCCACGCCAGCTCCAGTCGAGCCCACACCTGCTCCTGTTGAATCCACGCCAACTCCAGTTGAAGCTACACTTCCTTCAGAACCCACATCAGAGAAAGTGGAAACTCCAGCACCAGCTGCAGCAGTTCCTGCAAAGGCAGCAGCTAAAACTGTTAAAGAAGGAGCTCCTACACCTAAAGTGAGGACTCCTGCTAAAACCACTAAAGCTCCAGTTACAAAAGCCACACCAGACAAGAAGCCAACTCCAGGTAGGGCCACACCAGCCAGACCAACACCTGGAAAAGCCACACCCACTAGGACTCCCATCTCTAAGACTCCAACCCCCAAAGCTACAGAGAAAACTGCTTCACCAAAGCCTTTATCAAGAGTGGCCCCCACCAAGCCTGCTGCAGATAAACCCACTGCTGCCAAACCAGGAACAGCAAGGCCTGCATCTGCCAAACCAACTGCCACACGACCAGCAACTGGCACTGCTGGTGCTACAAGGCCAACAGCCACTAGGCCACTTGCCAGAAAGCCAGCTGAAAAACCAGCAGCAACCACTAGCACCACCACAAAAGCCCCAGCCACCCGACCAACAACAGGTGCACCCAGGCCAGGTTCTGCACGTCCAATTCCTGCTGCTAGAACTACCACAACATCCACTGTTAAGAAGACAGCTCCCACCAAGACTGCAGATAAGCCTGATGCTGGTAAACTTGTTAATGGGTCTGCCACAAGGACAACAACTGCACGTAAACCTTTAACACAAACAGCAACCAAGACTTCAACCACACGCCCAGCTGCTGAAAAAGAGACCAAGAACACTACAAACCGAATCCTTTCCACAACTCGACCTGCCTCTAAGCCAGGAACTACCGCCACCACTCGACCCACTGTCAGTAGAACAGCAGCAGCAGCCAGGTCATCAACAACTGAGAGCAAGACCACTTCACGTGTGGATGCCACCACCAAGGCTAGAACATCTACAACAACAAAATCTGCTGCAACCAGGACTGCAGGTAAGATCCCACATTTTTTTCCCCTGCATTTTGCACTGGTGTTTATTCTTCATATTCAGTGTGTTTTTTTTTTTAATTTTTTAAACTTATTCCCACTATTTATATTTATTTTAACTTTTTCTGTCATGAATATCATAATGTAATGATTTTTCTTTAATACAGGAGTTGCAGTGAAAAAGACCTTGGTCACCAAAACTAAAACTGCTGGAACAAAGACAGCAGCCACTAAAGCAGAGAAATCTGAAGCAACAGTCCTAGAGACCAGTGAGCCTGTAGTGAATGGGGAAAACAAGATTGCTGATGAGGAAACTAGCGTAGAAGTGATTGAGAAGTGTGCTGTAGAAGACATCATGAAGGCATCATCAGAGAAGGTCATCACAGAAAGCTCCCAGACCATGACAACCTCGGAACAAGTGGTAGTGACAACAGAAACCACAGAAGTGATAGTAAATGGAGATCATTGAGAGAGGTGTTGCTGAAAAATGCATAAACATTTTTGAAATGTTACATTTGACTTATTTTTTTTTGACATTTTGCATTTTCAGTCTTAGGGTCCAAGTGTGTCTTAATTTGACAATGTGAGAGATGTGCTAGTCTGATTGATTGCTCCAGTGACATTGATAGTCAGGCTTATGGTGAAGTTCGACTATATTTGGATCCTAGCTTATGTATAGTCACCCAAATGCTAATATTAGGAGCTGATATTCTTGCTTAACTAATAAATGTACATTACATGAACGTACAATGGTAAGGACTGTCTTACTTATGGTTCCGAAGAGTTTGATATAATCTACCGTTCACATTAGTTAAGGAAATCATTATTTCTTCTTTAATTTTTTATTTATTTTTTATTACATTTTCTTGAGAGCTGTAACTTTTTGGACTTGAGTGATGAAACTTGATTATGCCTAGGTGCATTGATGTCCATAATATTTAGATCATAAGATATGTAATTCATGCAGTTCACAATATATTTCATTAAAATATTACAGAAAAAAAAGAAAGCTTTAAGTTAAAAGTTAATATTTGTAAATAGCCATCAAAATATTAATGTGAGGTGCTAGTTTTCCCTTGTTGCATTCCGGTATTTCCACTGCTTCAGACTTTTGTACTTGGCCCCATGCCCACTCAGGCTTGTAGCAACAAGTCAATTAAGGCACCAGTTTTATATATAACTAATAGTAATGTAATTACAGATACCATTGTAAAGCTTTTTTGTCACTGTGGTTAGGAACATGGATGTGATCAGTGTGGATACAAGGCATATGTTCAAAAAAAAAAATATATAAAGCGGTTGCTGATTATGAAGTGCCTTTTTTCCAAGACTTCTCCATTCCATATTGCTAAATAAACAATACTTTTCTTTTTTATATGGAATTACAATTTTTCAATCCCCAGGCATTACTTATTTATTGAATGTTGGAAGTGAAACCTCAAAATTAAGTTTCTTTTCCAAATTCCGGCAGTTGTTTCTGAAGAAATTCTCACCAGTGCCCAGTTAAGAGGAATGTATATTTCATTTGCTTCCTATATTATTGTGATGTGTCATTGGTTCCGCACAAGCCTGTGTAAAGTGTATCAACTATTGTATTCAAATAAGTAATAAAGGATAATATACAATAGTATTTTAGTGTTCATTTTTGTTTACTTTATACTTACAGAAGTGTTTTTGTTAATAATATAAAAGGAAAAGTAACATTAAACAGAAGTATGAAAATAATGTGAGTTATCACTTGTCATAAATGTGTATGATTTACATATTAGCAACCAATTACAACAAAGATATACAGGTATAACTACCAGACTTAAGCTCATGCCAATTAATTTATAAATTAACACCTTTTCTGTGAAACATTTTTTCTAAATCTTTGATGCTATATTACTGTACTGATTTAACACACTACTATCTTGAGCCATAACCACAAAGAGTACATAGAAGACTATTGTAGCTTAAAATACTCTCACTGATGTATCAAACCAATTTAGGGGAAGTAAATCAGTGCTGATATATAATGTGCTATTGATATGATAGGACAATGAAGAGTAATTGACTTGTTTCTGCCACTGAAAGAAAATTGAAATTCTTGATCCATCAAAATTTGTGGCCATGGTTATAGCCCCACACCTGTAAAGTTAGCTGAATAACAGTTACGGAAGTAGTACATATATGTCTGACATGAAAAAAGGAAAGGCATTTAAGAAAATAAACATGGAAGTGGGAAGAAAAAAATAGATATTTAAGAAGCACAGATATATGAATATACTTATATAAATGAGCATGTGCAAATGTAGAGCAGGGAGAGTGCCTGCTTGTATGTGCCATCTGTTTCTATGCATTTGAGAACCAGTGTGAGTTCAACCATATACGTATGTGCAGCTGTACGAGTCCTGCTGCTGCTTTTACTAAACTTGATACTATTTGATATACTTACAAGGCCTTGTTTATATCGACTAGCATCACTGTCTTTTCACCTGAAATGAGTTTAGTGTATTGACAGACATATAGCATGATAAATAGGCACACAAGTAAGAGAGATGGGCAATTAACAAAATATATAATTATATAATATATGTCTGCTTATGTACATATGTCTTCATAACCTGTGGATAGATATATCAACATATGTATATATATATATATATATATATATATATATATATATATATATACAGTACACATATTTAATGATATTTAAGTGATAAAAAGATAATATATGAATAATAATGAACAACAGCAATAATGATAAGAATGAAAATAACAATAATGATATTGATAATGATAATAACAATAATGATATTGATAATGATAATAACAATAATGATATTGATAATGATAATAACAATAATGATATTGATAATGATAATAACAATAATGATATTGATAATGATAATAACAATAATGATATCGATAATGATAATAACAATAATGATATTGATAATGACAATAGACATAAAGTTGTTGATGATGATGATAATAATGATAATATTAATAATAATAATAAGAAGAA
>NC_061821.1:14384197-14386697 GCF_019202785.1 Penaeus chinensis
TCTCTTCTCTCTCTCACCCCTCTCCTCTCTCTCATCTCTCCTCCTTTTTTCTCTCTCTCCCCCTTCATTATTTCTCTCTCTCCTCTCTCTTCTCGGTCAAAATTTTTCTCTCTCTTCTCTCCCTTCTTTTTCTTCTCTCTTCTCAATTTCCCCCCCCCCCCCCCTTCCTTATTTTTTTATATTATAAATAAAATTTTTTAATAGTATAAATATATTAACTATATAAAAATTACACCCTACATATTTTTATATAGTATTATATAACTTTTTAATTAAAATATATCAAATACAAATGTTTGTAAATATATATAATAAAATATATACAAAAATTGTAATATAATATAATAAAAAATGTATATATATATAAAATATTAAACAATATGTATTATATATATATATACAAAATTTATATATAATATATATAATATTTAATATTATATATCATATTTTTATATATATATATATACATATTATTTATATTATATTATACACATTATATTATATATTAAAATTTTATATTTATATACTATGTTTATATATTTATAAAATTTTTTTATTATAATATACCTGTATATATTAATATGTGTATTATATATTATATAATATTTATTAATATATTTATATATTTACATTATATATATTTATAATTTATAATATTTAATTTTTATATATATATATATTTATATATATAAATATAAATGTTATTATTTATATATAATTTTATATTTATATATATATAATATAATAATAAATTGTTATATATTTTATATAATTTATTATATATAAATTTTATTATTTATATAATATTATATTATATATATAAATTTATATTATATAAATTATATTATATATTATATTTAATATATTATAAAATATTTATTATATATAAATATTTATTATATATATTATAATATGTATATATATATTATATAATATTTATATAATTATATATATTATATATATATATATATTAAAAAATATTTATATATATTATATATAAAATTTAAATTATTAAATATTATTATATTATTAATTTTATATATATTAAATATGTATAATATATTAATATAACATATTTATATATATATAATTTATTATATATATATATAAATATTATATTTTATATATAACAATATATATATATTTATAATAATATATTTTTTTGATAAATTATGTATTATATATAAATATGTATATTTAAAATTTGTATTTATATTTATTGTATATATATATATAATAATATATATATATATTTCATATGTATATATATATATATATATTATATATATATATATACATATGTGTAATATAATATATATTTTATAATACATATGTGTATATATATATATATATATATACATATTTTTATTATATATATATATACATATGTGTTATATAATATATATAATATATATATACATATGTGTATATATATATATATACATATGTGTATATATATTATAATATATATACATATGTTATATATATATATACATATTGTATATATATAATATGTGTATATAATATACATATGGTATATTATATTATATAACATAGTGTTATATATATATATTTAATTATAATATATGTATATATATAATATAATACATATGTGTATATATATATATAATATTTATATTATATGTTATATATATACTATTATATATAATATTTATATATATACATATGGTGTAATATATATATAATATATATATACATATGTGTATATATATATATAATACATATGTTAATATGTAATATATATATAATACATAATGTGTTATATATATATATATTACATATGTGTATATGATATATATATAAATATATATATATATATATATATATATATATATACATATGTATTATATAATATATTATATATAACATATGTGTATAATATATATATATACATATATGTATATATATTTATATATATATATAAGTGTATATATATAATATATATACATATGTTGTTATAAATATAAATTTATATAACATATGTGTTATATATATATATATACATGTGATATATATATATATATAATACACATATGTATATAAAATATATATATTATTATATATTATATATTAATATATATATATTATATTTTATATATATAACACATATGTTAAAATATATATATATATAAAAATTATATAATTTATAAAAAATTTTTAACTAATGTTATATTATATATATATAAATATATATTACATATGTTTTTTTATATATATATATATACAAATGTTTATTATATATATAAAATATACATAAATTTATATATATTTATAAATATATATAAACATATGTGTATAATATTATAATAATATATCATATGATGTATATATATATAAAATATATATAATACAATAATGTATATATATATATAATATATAATACAATAAATATATATATAATATATATAATATACACAAAGTATATATATATCATTTTTAATTATATATAAATTAAAATTTTATTTAATAAAATATTTAT
>NC_061821.1:14391697-14396697 GCF_019202785.1 Penaeus chinensis
TAGAGAGAGAGAGAAAGAGTAATAGAGAGTGAGAGAAAGAGTAATAGAGAGTGAGAGAAAGAGTAATAGAGAGTGAGAGAAAGAGTAATAGAGAGTGAGAGAAAGAGTAATAGAGAGTGAGAGAAAGAGTAATAGAGAGTGAGAGAAAGAGTAATAGAGAGTGAGAGAAAGAGTAATAGAGAGTGAGAGAAAGAGTAATAGAGAGTGAGAGAAAGAGTAATAGAGAGTGAGAGAAAGAGTAATAGAGAGTGAGAGAAAGAGTAATAGAGAGTGAGAGAAAGAGTAATAGAGAGTGAGAGAAAGAGTAATAGAGAGTGAGAGAAAGAGTAATAGAGAGTGAGAGAAAGAGTAATAGAGAGTGAGAGAAAGAGTAATAGAGAGTGAGAGAAAGAGTAATAGAGAGTGAGAGAAAGAGTAATAGAGAGAGAGTGAGAGAAAGAGTAATAGAGAGAGAGTGAGAGAAAGAGTAATAGAGAGAGAGTGAGAGAAAGAGTAATAGAGAGAGAGTGAGAGAAAGAGTAATAGAGAGAGAGTGAGAGAAAGAGTAATAGAGAGAGAGTGAGAGAAAGAGTAATAGAGAGAGAGTGAGAGAAAGAGTAATAGAGAGAGAGTGAGAGAAAGAGTAATAGAGAGAGAGTGAGAGAAAGAGTAATAGAGAGAGAGTGAGAGAAAGAGTAATAGAGAGAGAGTGAGAGAAAGAGTAATAGAGAGAGAGTGAGAGAAAGAGTAATAGAGAGAGAGTGAGAGAAAGAGTAATAGAGAGAGAGTGAGAGAAAGAGTAATAGAGAGAGAGTGAGAGAAAGAGTAATAGAGAGAGAGTGAGAGAAAGAGTAATAGAGAGAGAGTGAGAGAAAGAGTAATAGAGAGAGAGTGAGAGAAAGAGTAATAGAGAGAGAGTGAGAGAAAGAGTAATAGAGAGAGAGTGAGAGAAAGAGTAATAGAGAGAGAGTGAGAGAAAGAGTAATAGAGAGAGAGTGAGAGAAAGAGTAATAGAGAGAGAGTGAGAGAAAGAGTAATAGAGAGAGAGTGAGAGAAAGAGTAATAGAGAGAGAGTGAGAGAAAGAGTAATAGAGAGATTTATAAAATTCATATCAAGGACAGAGAGAGAAAAGATGTGTTTCCCTCTCCAAAGCACAGTTGAATGCTATCATGGATTATTTGAACAGCGTCATGTCAAGCCATTAGTTCAAACTTTGTATTAATTGACAAATAAAATAAGGAGTCTCGTAAATAACAATTTGGTTCAGTTTGGAAACAAAATCATGTCTATATATTTATTTGTAAATACTTCATATTTGTTTTTCCAGGAAGCCGAGCGTATCCTGAAGAAAGCTAGCTTGACACACAAGGAAAAAGTGGAAGAATTCAACAGACATTTGGATTCTCTTACTGAACACTTTGATATTCCTAAAGTATCATGGACCAAGTGAAGTGGGAAGAATTACATACCGTTTGTTTTTTTTCACATTTATATTATGGAAAGTAGGTTTTTTTTTCGTTCCTGTATATTATGGAAACAAGGTTTTTGTTTCTTTCCATTATTGTTCAGGTAATATTGCAAAAAAATATATGGTAACTATTGAGTAAATGACTGGATTTATCCAAAATCATTTTATTTACCCTTGTTATTGTGTTACTTCATATTCACAGCTATGGACAAAGCAAATAGAAGCCCAATATGTATATTCTGTTCATTGCATGATGTAATTAGAAAATTAATATTTTTCATGTATCATGATTTCGTGATTTTAACTGTAAGTTGGATATAATAAAAACAAAAATACGTGTATAAACTTTCATTTAACTTCTGAAACTCTGTGAATAATAATTGAAGTGGAATCAGCACAGTTGTGAAACCCAAGTCAGACATAACCTGACTCCACAAGTGCTACCATCTACAAGTTGTATCTCCAGTAACAGATTTGGATAGGTGGCTAATTTCAACTGAGGAGAGACCTTAAAATCCAATGGAAAATACATATTATTCCCTTTACACCCCCTCCCACCCATGTCTAAAAGAAATCATAAATTATGGGATCACAAAGATTAAATACATATTTAAAAAGAAGCATGCTTAATTACAAATTAGAACAGAATTAGAAGTTCAAAAGACATTCAAAAGTACTTTATAAGCATGATTATCACAAGATATGCAAGGCTGTACATAAAACAGTAATTTCAATTGAGAAACCAGTTTATCGTTTACTTTATCATTTTCCTGGTATTTAAATTTGGGGAAAGTCTTCTTGATCTATGAATCCCAAAGCATTTGACAAGACATATGACAAAGTGGCAGCGCGAACCTAACTTGTACTGGTATCTTTTGTGAAAGGCAGATGAAGGCATTTTAAGGAATGTGATTTTTATAGGAGTGACAATATCAATTATTAGAATAGCTATAAATAGTAAAATATTAATGTTCATTAAAAAAAAATAAAAAAATTGCAAAACAAAAAGCATAAAGGTAATACATAAAAATTATCTTTTAAACATAGCCAAACACCAATGGAAAATGTAGTAGTAGCAGTAGTGTTACCATTACTAAAGGCCTATCCACATCAGCGGGCAGGATTGTCACAGGTCAAACTAGTTGGTAAAGTAGTACTTGATTCCTCACCCATGGTGTCACCTTTACAGGTATACACTGTTGTGCTCACCTATCATTCCTGCCCATGTGGACAGCCCTTTAGACCTCATCACCACAATAGACAGTGCCTGTCAGAAGGTAAACCTAGTAAGTTCCAGTTGAGTGCACTGGCCACTGTAATTTTTAATTTTCTTTGTCTATTTTGTCTACACATAGATGGCTTCACAAGCTCTTTGTCTCAAAGGAGTCCATTACTAGGCCAACTTGGGTTCACCTGTTCACCAACTTTAATATTTATTTTGAATACTATTATCATTATTAATAGTATTGACATTATTATATAGTTATTAATAGTAAATAAAATACAAATACAAAAAATTCAAAGAATAAAGTAAAACTGACATCTGACATGCCAAATAACCAACTCTTGGTAACAAAGCACTTGTGGACCCATCTTTGGGTCAACAAATAAAAAATAAAATCACAGTGGACACTGCATGTATACATTCTTCTCCTGACATCAATGGGTTAAATGAAACAGACCACTAAAGCAAAAATACATTTCTAAAACTGAGGTTCCTGAAAGTTTCAACATGACCCACTGGAGTAAAGTGAATAAGATAAATAGATCATTTAACAAAAAATCTTTTGCATGTTATACAAGCCTCATCATTCTGCTACATGTACGACAAGCACTCAGGAACTATCATACTGTCAACCCTAACAACTGGAAAACTTAATACACAACCCCAGCATGTAATCAATATTAATCTTTATTCATTAAAGATATAGTACACAGGTTTCAGAAAAACAATGCTTGTGTTCTGTACACCTTTATTTGACAAAATTGTATTGAAAAGATTTACTTTGAATACTGTATTAAATTAACCAAACAGCCATGTATTTAAATATACCTGCTTCCCATGTTTTCTGCCAGA
Source organism: Penaeus chinensis (assembly GCF_019202785.1). NCBI lineage: Eukaryota > Metazoa > Arthropoda > Malacostraca > Decapoda > Penaeidae > Penaeus > Penaeus chinensis. The sequence continues at coordinate 14,395,223 of NC_061821.1, forward strand.
AAAATTATAAATCAAAAACTTTTTAAAAAATGAAATTCCTCCTAGTCTCATGAGAGGCAGGCAAAAAGCTGATATTTGTCCCAATGACTACCAGGCTCTTCGGTGATGAGGATGAAAACTCTTACCTATGGGCGTCTCATGACATGGTCGCCCTTATGATAGCGATTCCAATATTATTTGTTGCAGGGATGACTAGTGAGTCACAGAAGAGCCCAAGGATGTTCAACGAGACGGTATTGGACCTACACAGCTTAAAAATTAATAATAATAATGTAAAAACAAATAAAAAAACAAAAAGACAATGACCATGAAAACAGTAGTTATAGTAGAGTTAAAGAAGAATTAGAATCCTTAAGCATTACAATAATAATAATATAAACAAAACATGAAGGTAATACAAAAAGGCAGAAAAAATTCAAATCTTCATTTTGTTACTACAATAATTCTGCAGAAGAAAAAACAAACAAAAAAACAATAAAAAAAATAATAAAAATAAAAAAGTAAATAAAATACAAATATTTTAAGATAGTAATAATAACGAACCTATTATTCTAAAACGAAAAAAATCACAGGGATAGGGAATACAATTTTTAATCATAAAATAAAGAGAAAATGAGACATGGCAAGTTATATGTTAAACAATAGCCTAGTATTGATGGTTTTTGAGGTTGTGTGTTACGGACCGCCTACTCCCCTTTCTTGTATGTTAGGAAAACTCACACAGGCTGGAAATTGGTGGGATTAGGAGGGAATGACTACACAGTTAGGTGAAAGTGATTAAGATATATTACAGAAAGGAAAAATTGAAATTCGAAGTAACTGAATTTTTAAAAAGGAAGATAATAATAATAATAATAATGATAATTATATAGGAACCCAGAACTAGTCACATAAGAAGTTTCCCCATTTTTGCAATGAACAAAGCAGGGTGTGGCTTAGGACACATACAAGAATATCATAATTTAGAGGTGTTACAGTGGGTGTGAAAATAAAAGATGAAATGTTGCACTGGTAAATATATTGGTTCAAAGGGCTCCAGTCCCTGTTTTTTTTATTTTGTTTTTGTTTTATGTTTCTCTTCTCCCCCAACAATTATTAGAGTCAACTGGCCACATACTAGCAAAATGACCCAAGAAATACCCACAATTACAACTACAGAACGCAAGCGTGATCATTTTCCAACAGTGGATGAGGCATATTTCTGTGTACACAACAAATCTAGGTACAAATCAGACCTGCTGGTGGCAGTGGCACTTCACTTGGGGGGGAGGGGGCTAGTACTCTCCAAGCCCTGACTTCTGAGCCACCTGATCTGTGCCAAATTACAAGCTGCTGGTCAAAAGGTGGTGGTGATGGATGCTGGTAGTGCAGTGATGAATCATCGAGGCAATATTTAGACTTTTATATTTCTTTTACTGATCCACCAGCCAGTTGAGTAGTGATGGGTGGAAGTAAATAAAAATAAAAATAATGAA
>NC_061821.1:14401697-14406697 GCF_019202785.1 Penaeus chinensis
TGTGGCTTGCCAGTGAAAGAGGTCGTCTCCTACTGGACCTGCTGAGCATTGTGCTGGTGGGTCCCGCCCCAGGTCCTGAAGCTCCTGGAAGGGTAGTAAATATAAATGAATGCATACATATAAAAAGAAAGAAAAAAACATGTTAAACTGGCTCCATTTGTGATCTACATCTTGTTTCTTTCATAGACTATAAAGATATGCCTTTCTATTTCATTTATTGCTAAAATAAAATTGAAAAAATTATATAAGTTCTGTAGCTGGTAAGGAAAATAAAATAAAAACTAAAAATAAGGAGTTTCAGAAATCTCTCACCATCAGAATCAGACTCTGGTGGTTAAGGCCAGATCAAATGGCCAATGTGTGGTCAAGTGTCCATGTTACCAAGAGTCTGCAGTCTGTTCTTTCTCAGTGAGGAAGTTTGTGGATTTTTAACATAACATACATCTCATCATAAGAGATTTATGTAAAAATTATACTAACAATAACTCCTGATAACAATCTTTACCATTAAGGATTTTTCACCCTACTGTAACATTCCTTTACCACATCCTACATTTTACTTTCAAATAGTAAAGGTAGGTTCCTCTACTTAGAACTAAGAAAGAGCAAGAAAAAAAATAGGCTTACACCTTAGTAAGGCTGAAGCCTTATCACTGTTCTAAAGTCTTTGGATCAGGTCAAAAGTGTCACCTCCCCTCCCCCCTTCTTATTTCTCTATTACAACTCTGAATCAAATGTTCAAATCTTTAGAACCTTCAAGAATCTATTGCCAATTCTTAGCCTGAGGGCCTGTATTAAAGGTTTGCTTTATGCTGGCAATACTTGAAAATTAATACTAAAAGTATTGTGTATGGGCAGGCAAAACAGGTAGACAGATAGACTTGACTTGACCTGACCAAGTAGACTATCTGTTAGACAAGCACAAACTAGTGTGACCATTGTTCTGGCATACCTGTTGTGCCCGCAAAAAATTTATGCTAAGTGGAATGGTATATTTATCATCAAACCAATACACTTATAAAAAACTCCTTTAGTAACAGTTGGCCAAAAATTTATGCAATAAACCAATGATAAAAATATATATATCTATGACTTTTCATATCTTCCCCCAAGAAAATACTGGAATGATGCCCCTGATCTTAACCCCCTCAAGAAACTGCTGAATGATTTTATATGAAATTCTCAAAATGCTCCATAATAACAAGCATAACCAATTCCATATCCTATGCAGTAAAAATTAAGTGAACGTTTGAATTATTGCTAATCACCCAAACTTGTAACCAAACATCACAAACAAAACTAATGTACATAAAACTAATTAGTTATTTAAGGTTTGCTAACAAAAATACCAAAGGTTCCAATTTCTAATAGCAGTTCAATTATGAATAAAAAAATAAAAATCTTTCTGAAACTAAAACAAAAGAGTTAGATCAGATAGATAAAACTACTGACTTAGGATTTATCTAAAATAAAACTATAATCAAAGTAAATGTAGTACAGATATCCATGACCTTTCAGTGTAAACAGTATTTAAAAAGCATCTTGATGTTTTCTGAGTATTCAACAGACCTTCAATAATAAAGTTAAATTAACCATGATTATGTTTTGGCCCACTGAAATTTGGAGACCATATATACATGCTCTGTCTACAAACAAGTGCTTCCTAGTTAATATAATTAATTACTAAACCCACTAGTCTAAATTTTGTCCCATTCCTTGATTTTTTTTTTTTTTTTTTGGGGGGGGAGGGGGAGGGGGATATATATATATATATATATATATATATATATATATATATATATATATATATATTATTTTTAAATAATCAATAAAGTAATAATAGCTTTAGAAATAATTTCACAGAAATCTAAAGAATGGGAAAAGCAGTAACTAACTCCTTGGTGTCTATGCCCTTCAAGGGCCATCTATGAGTAAACAAACCAGAACCAAATTTTAAAGGACAATGAATAATTCTGGTGACATTATATATGACGAGCTGAGAAAGCAAGTACATACTGTTAGATGAAATGCAATGACATGAAATGAAATGAAGTAAAAAACAAGTTCATAAAATAAAATATACAAATGTATACAAGTACTTAACCCTACAATGACAGTACCAGAAATCTCGGGGTGTCCCTCATTCCAGTGATTTCTAGCAACCTTCTAGCCTTTCGACCCAGGAGTCCCCTTGTATAGCGGAACTTCCCACTCAACTCACTTTAGCGAGTCATGGTTCCTATAGCTGTACTCATCATCATGAGTTGATTTTACATGCTAAAGGCATGCCTGGTTATAAGAAATTCATAAAAATTAAACTATTTGCAAGAGGAATATCAATCATATCTAAAAATTGAAAGTCTGCATATATGTTTATGTATACGTATACATACATATATATACACATACTTATGCATATATGTATGTACACACACACACACACACACACACACACACACACACACACACATACATACATACATATATATATATATATATATAATATATATATATACATAAAATCAATATATACATATACAAACATAGCAAAATTATCAACTTAACTTAATCTTTTGCTTATTCCACAATTTGCCTTTTACTATCATGCCCTTCCCAGCTATTGTTGCTATACTGGATGGGAACAAGTGCCGTAGTCATTTGAAACAATTATCAGAAAAATGGTGGTTAGCCACAATTTGTTCTTGCCTTGGCAATGCCATTTACAAGCATTATCCATTTACAGTAACGAATACAATTTTTAAAATCTTATGAGCATGCTAATTTAACTTCATTTACTTTACAAAATTTTCTTAAAATTTATAATATCATTGCTACCAAAACCATTATAGTTGTTCAATTTCTATATGCACACATGACAACATACAAAACTGGAAGTAATTGAGATATTGTGTGACTATCAAAAACGAAAATAATCTTTGTTCATGGTGTGTTTCTCTGATCTCTGTATACAGAATGATATTTAACTTATTTCCATTGTAAAATATTAGCACAGATAGGCTTCCCTGGTTGAAAAGATAAGCAAAATACACACAAAGTGAGCCTCTAGTAATGAATTTCAGGCTTGTTTTCAGGCTAAAAGGGCAGAATTTAAACAAAGACATAAAACAGCAGAACATGTTGCCAAAATCCTGAACACCTCTCCCAGGCATTGGAAAAAATCCAACGAATTGGTACTTTCCTTGACCTACCAAAGACAGCTTAAGTATTTGTAACTACAATTACTAATATCAGACTTATGTTCCCCCTTTTGTCCATTACAAAAAGACATGACTATACAATTTAAACACATTTTGATTATATGAAGTCTTCTGGTGGACAAGGAAGATGCAGTTTACACCATTTGGAGGATTTTTTTTTTTTTTTTTTTTTTTATAATCCTTTCTTATTACCATTCACATATTAGTGATTTTGCTGAATTTGCCCTTTCTTCACAGGACACTGACCAATGAAATACCACTAAACAATTGGTTGCTGAAGTTGCTTGTTCGAATTTGTGGACCCCAATATTGCTGTTTGTATCTTTCCTATGTAAAGCTATCTTAATCTTAAGCTATTGGATTTAGTTGACACAGACACCGTGTCATGAAAAAATTTGGCCAAGTGGCCAAAATAACACAATTTTACTTATTGTTATTGTAAAGAGTAAACTACGTGATGCATTAATACCGAGTCTGCTCAACAAAAACAAGTCTATTATCATCTTGACACAGAATTAACAAATGGCAAACTTAGACCTAGGAAAATAGCTAAGCTCCAAAAAAGTATCTACAGAAAAAGGGTTCACAGCATTGCACACAGAAGGCAACAAGCCTTGATACCATGTACGAGGGTATCCAGTGGCTGGGTCTAGTAGCCACACAACTGGAAGCCATCACTCAAAAGAAGTCTAATGCCTGAATTTTAGTCCATATGCACAAAAATGGCATGAATTCTAAGTTTCACTCAAGAAATTTTGGTCCCCCAGATACATATGATGTGACCATCACATAAAAAAATTTGGTTTAATCCGTTTCTGCCGGGTGAAGAAAATAAAAACTACTCTGGAGCTTAATGGCAACAAGCGGACTCTGAGTGTGGGAGTTCGCTACATCAAGCCAAACATCCCTCTCGATGTGCTCTGGCATGTCACCACGGCGTACAGCTGTACTCCACAGACCAAATAGTTTGTTGTGGAGCCGCAAGGCATGGCCCGGCAGAAACAGGTTAAGGGTTAGGAAGCATTAACATACCGTCTTGGAAAAAATTGGCTGAGGCTAGGGGGACAGGAACTTGCAGTCATGAGATTTTCAGCTGAAGGCCAGGGTGACATGAATAATTCACAATGCGTGCAAAGAGCTCTTGGAGGGTGATCAGTCTCAGTAACACTTAGGAAGGGGCACTTGCATTATTCCTATCCGTTAATGAGTGGGGGATGTACCATCTGTGACCCACAACTGAAAGAGCGCCGGCTCTAAGGAGAACACTTTTTCCATGCTAATGATCCTACTCCTCCCAGCTGTGACTGGTTGCACAGGTTGTATTATAGATAGTTGAATTATAAAAGAAAAAAGGACTAGTAACAAAATGTAACTTAATGCTATTATTAGTGCACCGATTTATGGACTACTAGAGATATGGTGTCTGTGAAGGAAAACCGCATTACCATCTGGATACAGCATATCAAATGACAAATATAGACAGTGGAAAATGGGAAAATAGCTGTAACACACAGGCATGAAAACATATTACAAAAAGGAGACAAGGAGTCTTGAAACCACACGAGTATGCACCTGGCCAACAAGCCACACACCCATGAGAGTGACTACTCAAGGTAAGCCTAATGCCTGTATTTTGGGCCATGTACAGGCAGTGAAGCACCTAAATCCAAGAGGTAAATGTATAAATGTACAAATAAAAAAATATTTTTCCATTTCATAATAATAAAATGTTTATTTTGATGTATTTATCTAATGCCTAGAGTTCTGAATAAAAATGAAGTT
>NC_061821.1:14421697-14424197 GCF_019202785.1 Penaeus chinensis
ATATGTGAAATGTGGTATCCAAGATCCATGACTGGAAGAGTGCTGGCTCTAGGCTCAGGATCCTATTCCTGCCCGTCATAATTAGTGGTACAAGTTGTAATACAGAAAATTAATCATTACAAAAAATTAAAAGTGACACAAATAAACAAATGTTCCTTATTGTTATTATCACTGCACTGAATTATGGACTACCTTGAGAGATGACATGCAGTCTGTGCACCATCTGGATAAAGCAAATCAAATGACAAATATAGACATTGGAAAAAATAAAGAAAAAAACAGCACACAAATCTACAAGTCACACACCCGTCAGAGTGGCTACTCCAGTATGAACAATGCTCATATTATGGGCCACAAGTGGGCAATGAAGCATCCAGATTCAAGGAGTTAAGGGAGAAGCTTGTTAGAGTATACTTGATGAAACTCTTGCAGGAAGAACAAAGAATGGCATAGGTGCCCACCTTTGAAGTAGAGGAAGAGTGAGTGTGGACCAAGATGCAGCAGAAAGTACTCAACTGGTAAAAGATGACCTGCATCTGAGAGGATGAAGGGAGTGACAGAGAGAGAGTAGACCTTCCTCACTGTAGGGGGTAAACTGAATATGCAGTTCAGGAGTCTGTCTAGGGAGAGAATTTCAGTAGAATTTAATATGCACCATGGACAACTGCATAAAAAAACTTGACAAGGACAGCTTAGCTTGTGAAGGATTAACTGAAGAAACTGATATCACCATCCAAATATTAGAGATCACAGTGCAGTGCAAAATGGGACAGGGAGGTAAAAAGGGTGATATGAGAGGAATTGTCAGTGCATTTCAGTGTGTCTCTGCTATACATGAGTCAGAAGAATATGGCCTAATAGTATACTTGAAATCCAATTAGCGAGGGTAATGAAGTTGTCTACATATCTCAGCCACAAAGTAAAGAAAAAGAAAAAGAAAAGAAAGAAAGAAAGAAAAAAGACCAATACTGGCGACAGCCCTTAAAGCCATGGTTAAACTGGCCTTATCTGATTATCTGGGAAACTAAGTGAGCCAGACCTTCAGCATTCATGGGCAGTAATGAACTGATGTGCTATGATTATCTCAGAAGTTTGTTAAGTAAAATTATGCAGTTCTGGAACAAATTAAATACTTTCTGACACTGTAATGTAACTGAAATGAGAGGATGAGCAGCAAGAGGATCAAAGCTGTGTCTGGCTTATGGAACCAAGGCTTAACAATTCATACACTTGATCTCCTACAACTATTCAGAAATGACAATGAAATTCAGGAGGATTTTCAAACTGTTGTCTTATCTTTCAATAAACCTAAGTTGTTTATACTGTTTTTTCTCTATCAACTATTACTGTTTTCATTATTATCATTTTAGTATCATCATTATTGTTGTTATCAATATTTCATGTTGCCACTTTTATCATCATCACTGTTGAAGTTACTGATATTGCTGTTACTACCACTGAAAAAATAAAATTACAACAATAATTTTAATTTCTTTATTACTTTATTTTTATTTTACATTAGATGTGCTAGATAACAAGAAATAAAATGGTACAATAAAATGTCAACTTATTCTATATGACCACAATGTTACTCACCTCAAGTGCCTAACAATCGTGGAAAAATAAAGAAAAAAATCATGATAATGAAATAAAAGACCCTCACTCCCTGAAGACTCAATTCAGACTCAAGTGAAAACATTGTCAGCAATTTCTGTCATCTTTAAGCCACCAAGAGTGTACAGAAGATTCTCTTTGCTGGCTTCTTCGCCTTCATTCTCAACCCAGATCTGAAGCATAAGGGCTGCTTGATCTTCCACAGTACCGTTGTCTTTGCTCTTCTCACTTTCAATGTACTCAATCTGAACAGAAAGAAATTGTGTAATGAATAAAAATAAGTGTGTGAAGAATTTTAAATAACAGTAATCTATATATTTATTTTAGTCTTTAAGGCAAGTTCTAACTGACCAGCAGTTGACCTTGCAGATTTCTATCAAATCAATAAATATTGAAACTTTTCAGCTATTTTCATATTCATCATTCTAAAAACAACAACAGAAAAGCACAGCTAAAATACCAATCTAAAGATGAAGAAACACAGCCTAGATATACACATAAATAACAAAAATAACAACAATGAATACAACACATTATCTACATAAAAAAAGATACATAAACATTAGGACTGTCATACCTCATCACTCTGAAATCCAAGTTTCTTGGCCAAGACCTTCCATTTGTCTCCACCAATCTTTTCAAGGTTCTTTGCTAGGGCTCTTTGCTCCTCTAAATTGATGGCACGGATCTCTGGTCTCTCTGCTTCTCCTGTGTCATCCTCCATGTCCTCTTCTTCTTCCTTCACTCCATCATTCTGTTCTAGAACTGGGATCACCTTATCCTCTTCCTTGTTGTCTTCTTCATCTACCTTAATGTCTTCTGAAAGCTGTGACTGGAGGAGAAAAGAGAAAATATAATATTTTGTTCAATTTTTTCACAGAATCAA
>NC_061821.1:14431697-14451697 GCF_019202785.1 Penaeus chinensis
CTGCTGGTCACAGTGGGCAGGAATAGTATCTTGAGCATGGAAATAGTATGCTCACTGGAGTTGGCACTCTTCTTGCCATGATTCATGGACAGTGCTTACCACTCTCATTTTTAATTTAATTTAATTTAAGAGCACATTTTTAAATGGTTGAGTCTAAAATTCCTCTAATAGGCTTTGCGTACTCATGGCAAGTCATTCCTGGCCTTGGCCTTCAGCCATATTCCACAACGGCAGATTCATGTCACCAACACATTCCTGTCACCTAGCCCTCAGCCAAATTTTTTTATGACATAGCAGCCATATCACCTAGATGGGTTAAGTCCTTACTATTGAAGAGCACTTACTTGACTCCTGTGTGTTTGTTCTTTTTATCAAAATCTCGGACCAGGTCTCCAAGTTTTCGCTTTGGCCGCTTCTTTGCAGGGGATTTCAAGTCAGCATCCTCCTTTTGATTAACATCATTATTCTAATTAAAAACAGATGTGTGTTCTAATTTCTTATAATCAGAAACAGAATGCACTACTACTTTTTAAAATCAAAGCAATAATGAAATGAATGTTCTTCTCTGATATGAAAGGAAAAGAAAAAAGAAAAAAAATGAAAATATACTCTTACCATTTCCTCAGACTGATGAGTAGAATTGTTATGTAAAGTGTTAACACTTGTTTTTTTGAATTCAGGGCATCCCTCATTTTTCCAAACACTCCACATTTCCTCTCTCTGAAAATAACACAAGTGATACTATTAATTCTCTGTCCTATCATAAATGCTAAATATCTGTGGGAAATGAAAAAAAAAAAACACACAACATTGAAATGAGCAACCTAATTGTTCAACACAGCTACTTACTTTTAAAATATGCTTCACTGTCTTGACAAACACAGGTCCATCTGGGGGTGTTTCTGCCAAGAGTATGTAAACAAGCTCTTCTGTTTTCTTTACCCATTCATGCTGCTCTTCTGTTAGTTTTTCCCTTTAACAGAATAGATATATATTAAATGTTATATATTATATGTAATGCAAGTGCTGATGATAATGAAAAATGAAAATTGACAAGTAATTATGTATATTACATTACATAAAGAATATATATGTGACTCTACTCATGCCTATAAAAATAATGAAAAAAAATTCAATGCACTTAAAAAATTACAATATTTTCCCCCTTGGTTTTTCTTTTTCACTGAAGTTAGTACAACTTGAATTTCCTGTTGTTTATGTAACAAACTTCAAATAATCTTTTCAAAACATAATCATCCTATACTTTGTCCAGATAGATCAAATGTATACTCTTAATCATATTTCAGGACATTAAACTTATTCCCTCTTTACCAATGCCATCATAATTCACTTTAGCAAAATAATTACATATAGAAGTAGTCTCCCAAAACTTACTGCTTAAACTTGATGTCTGAGGTGAGGTACTGAGCCAAAATCAAGATCTGCAGCAACACATATCGGCGGAAATTGGCATCTGAGAACTGCAGGTCAAGCAGTTTCTGGTTTGTTAAGTATTTGGCAAAGTACTGATCCACCTGAAGCAAGGAAATTTTAGAATGTTATATTTTTGGTTTACTTTAAGAACCACAAACCCTAAATTGGGTCGCAGACATTTCAAGAGCTCAATTTTATGCACCAGGAAATGTGTATTTCATTGTCATACCTCAGTCAGCAGAGAATAAAGTTATAAAATCTATTACAGTTACCCATTGTTCATTAATGAAATTTAGGATGGATTATTACATTAAAAAACATAAACACATAAAATATTTCTTATCATATATAACTTATAAATCATCAAAATGTGCATTCAAATGTATTTATAAGTATACAGATACATAAATATTAAATGACAATAACATAGTGGAGGTAACTCTGTGCTATATAATAGTGTGGTCTATGATAAAGTATGCAATACAGTAGGCCTTCCATGATAATGAATAGGACTTTAGGAGTTTAATCATTAGTGATGGGTCATGACAAATAAGCTAAGATGACTGATGTCATCAAAGATGTCTCAACTGCCAGATTGAAATCTTGCATGCACAACTGTAAGCTGGACAATTGGCCAGTGCACTAATGAATGCCTGACTTCATGTTTAGTTGAAAGAGACCTTTATATCTAGATATGAAATCTGACTGCAAAGACACTTGTATGTTTGTACAAGCAACTCACATTCTGTAAAGTATGAATCAATATCTTTTCTTTATCAAGCTCACATATATTTACTAGTTTATATGCCAATAAATATCTGGTCAAGTCATGCACACAGATACACATCTATACTGTCTCTTAAATTCTTACTTGAGGCTGCAAAGTAGAGTTTCCTTCTGCTGGAACAGGTTCTGATAATGTCCTAGAAAGACGAGCTGCAGCAGTTGCACTGCTTTGAACATTGTCCAGTTTAAAGCTCCTGAAGGCTTCCAGCACATCCCCACAGTACTATATATAATATGAAAGTAAGAAAGAAAAAAAAAATGATGTTACTCAAACAATTTGTTTACAATCCATCTCTTAGTCTAAAATTAATCTCTAATATCAACCCCTATGGGAACTTGCCATCATGAGAATTTCGGATGAAGGTTGGTGTGATAGGAATGCATTGCCATGAGTGCACAAAGCTCTTGGAGTGTGATTAGACTCAGTGGGCATTTAACCCGTTTCAGATGAATCACGTGTACCGGCGTCATAACAAACTGTTTGGTCTGCGGGGTATACACATGGCAACACGCCAGAGCACGTGGAGAAGGAAGTTCCTCTTGATGTGGCAAACTCCCACACCCATTGCCTGGCTTTAATCAGAAATCACCAGAGTTTATCACGCTCAGGGATTTCTGTTACCCACCAGTGATGAGTTAAGTAGGGGCTTTTCCATTGATAAACAAGTGTGGAATGTACCATCTGTGATGAATGACTGGAAGAGCACCAGCTCCAAGAAGGATGCTATTTCCATGCTCAGAATTATATTCCTGCCTCCCATGACTGGTGGTGCTGGTTGTCTTACAGAAAATTTAATGTTATAAAAAAAAACAAAAAAACACACAAATAACAGTGTTACTTATTGTTATTACTATTGTACTGAGTTATGGACTACCTAGAGAGATGGTATGGAATCAGTGCAGTGCAAAGAAAAGACTATTATCAATTGGATAAAAGCAAATCAAATAACAAATATAGACATTGGAAAATGGCAAAAAAGCTAAAAACGCAAAGGTGAGACATGGAGTTTTGTCTTCACACATGAGTGTTCATGTGCACCCAGCCTAAATGCTGCACACCTGGTAGAGTAGCCACTCAAGTAAGCCAAATACCAATACTTTGGGCCTTAGGATGGCAGTGAAGCATCTGGATCCAATTGGTTAAAATATCTAGATGGAGAAATCTTCATAGAAACATTCTAGTCCATTTCCTCATAACTAAATTATAATAATTTGCATACAATGGCTTATTTAGACTGTATATGCTGTAAATATTCTACCATTCAGCATGAAAAGCCTTCACCTAATCTGCTCCCTTTTATACCATACCCTTTTCCTTTACACAATTAAGAATAAGTGTAAAAGAAATCATATACCGTTGTGAACATCTTCCATGGTGCTTTTTGGAAGCACTGCACAGGATTTCTAAAGAAATCCTGCAAAGACCAGAACTTGGTGTACAGTGTATAGTCCAATTTGAGTCGTCCATCAACTCCTTTGTCGGTTCCTGCAATGAGATGTAAAATAAAATCATAAACAACAAATACATTTTCAGAAGGTACACCTAAAATGTAAAAATAACAGAAAATAAAAATGTTTTCCATACTTTCAAATAAATGTGATGCTTATTACAACTTCTTAAAAAGGTGATGAATCCAATAACTAAATCCTAATGAAGATAGATTCCTTGGTAAAGGATAAACAATTTGAATTTCTGTTAAAGAAACCATTCAATACATTATTTTCTAAGAACAATGGGTTAAAGTACACAAAACAACTGCTTCAACTGGGAGAAAAGCTAGGATCAGTGTTGTACGAAATGAAAAACTACATCCACTGATATCCAAATCAGGCTAATCTATAAGCTAACCAATTCAAGGAAACTCCCATGAGCCTCCTATGCCCAAGTCCAACCTTACCTTTCCTCACAGCAAACAACTTACCAGTGCGGTAACCCAACATAAACTATCTTGGCACATATAGAAATGCACTGTACTTTTGAAGTATTACTGACTACTTAATTTTAATTTATATCAACTACACTATAATACATATTTATTAAATATGTTTCATATCATCTTGATTACAAATACCTGTTACATCTACACATTGGATTTTACAGGCAAATTTGATCGTTTTGTTGTCACATTACTCAATGCTTGTTTCAGAAGTAAACTTTGTTTTCAGTGCTAATTGTGTTTCTAAATATTTTCCCAATATTCTAGTGAAAACAATCTCTTACTGACATTGTTACATCCTCTGGGATAACACTTCAGTGAAGTACAATAACAATGTTCCAATTGCAGAAGTTTGCCAGAGGGGTATCACTTCTCAACCACTCTTCTCTCCAATAATAAGGTAAACCCAATTTGTATCTTTAACCCATTACTGCTGGGGAAAATGAATAAAAAATTGTGAAAATGCTGTGCTACTTTTTTATATTTTTGTGAAATGTCTCTATACATAGATGGCTCTACTAGTGCTTTCAACTTTCCTTGAATTGGCGGGAAAATCGTGTTTTTACTAGTGTTATTTCTTTTATAAACATTATAATTACTATAACATTAGAAACATTTGTAACAGCATAAGATAACATTAAATATTTCCGTAAATCAATGGAAAGAGTGAACGGGTGAGACAGGCAGTACTCATAACTGGCTCACTGGTGACTTAGTACAAGTGTAGCCAGCTATGTAAAAACAATTGAACAAGTAAACTCACAGTGGGCATGGCATGTACGTACATGCCATGACCATCGGCAAGGGGTTAACTATACAGAAAATAATTATGGATGAAGCAACTGGGTAGGAAATGTGGTGACTGGGAAGGGGCTAGGCATACATGGCAACAAGGAGGGGGTCCAGGGGTGGAGCCCCCGTATAAGAAAATTCCGTGATTGAGTTCCCACCTGGGGAAATAGGATAATTGGGAGGAGGGGGGTGCAAGGGTGGAATCACCAGCTGGGGAAATATTGCAAAAGGGCAGGGATCTAGCTGGGTAAATACAGTGATTGAGATGGAGTTCAGGGTCAGAGCCCCTGTATTGCGAAATAATAACAATTTAGTGGTTGGTGTGCTTCAATTAAATTATGACTGTCTGTTTATATTTGCTTCTAAATTACCTACTCTGTGCAAAGAATGACTGGAGTTGTCATCCACTGGCAGTGTGGGATTTGAACACAAGATTGCTAAAGAAGAATGTTACCGCTGCACCACACAGCCCACAGCAAATACAGTGATTGGGAAGTGGTTTGGGGCTTTTGGTTCAAACAGTGATGTTTTTGATAGTTTGTGCATTCTGGATAGGTTCATTTGTTTGTGCAAAGCTGTGTCAGAGCTTCCATGGCTGAATCTTGGCTCAGGTTTTTATATTTTCCACTTATACATCACCTAAAGTACAATTCTTGGCTTGGATTTTTCCTTTTTCCACTTTCTTTTACTTTTTAAAATGCTTGCCCACATCTTTCACCTAAAACCCTTGATCCTCCACAGGATCCCCTTAGGTGATACCATGAGTTGGTGACTCTGATGAGTGCAGTCTTTTTGTTCATATTTATCAAACACTGTACTAACTATATATGATTATAGATTATGAATAAAGAGCTTGCTAATTATAGAAAATATAACATTTCATTAATCTCATTATCATTCTCATTACGACTTTACCCCAAAAAGGCAAAATAAAGAAGATTTTCTTTACTAATCTGCCCTGTAATGCAATATAAATTATATTCTCTGATGATTATCATAATAACTGAAATTGTCATATATAGTTCCAGACATTCATTAGCCCCTTGTATGTGTACTTGTAATGTGTACTGAAAACATACTTTAAGACTGAGAGAGCATGAAAAACATCCAGTACAGAACAGTTTTACATACCCTCATCTTCTTCCAATTCTGTCTCCACATTTGTAAAAGTAGTGACATTTTCCAGGTTGAATTCTGAGATGAGGTTCAACCCTGACCGTTCGGAGAATGGGAAAAATCTGGCCAAGAACAAAAGGATTCGTCCACAAAATACTGTGTTTTGGGAGCGAGAAAGCCTACGAAGTAGATCTGAAAATTGGAAAAAGAAAAAGAAAGTTAAATATTCTGCTCCGCATCAAATTTTTTGAACCTTAAATAGCAAGGTCTATTAAGATGATGATGACTATGATACCTTAATGTAAAAAATAATATAAATAAATAAATAAATAAATAAAATATGTATACATAAAAATATTATCAACAATAATTATAATATTATTACTGACTCATAGCCTATAGATAATGTGGGTTTCACATGTATGGCTGACTTGGGTGCAACTCTGGGTGATGCATGCATTACATTTTACAGATCATTTGTCTGCTATGCCTGGAAGATGTCAAGAACTAAAACATGACGCTCTCTTGCTAATGATGTGAACCTGTAAGTAACTGTCACTCTAGTTTACGAGATCAGTCTCCTCATGTCAACTACTCATATTGTCTTTTGGTGCTCTGCCAGTGTGACTGTCTTTAAGTATGACAGACAGAAGGGAAGTATTGAATCCATGGTGGCAGCAGTCTTGTTTATCACTACATACAATCTATTATTTCGTAAAAATAAGATTTGTGAAAATGAGTTTTTTCTTCAAATAAAAACACATTTAATATTGTACACAGTATAACATACCTCATATACTGAAATGGACTCTAATGTACATAATCATCTAGCAACTAAAATGTACATCTTGCATCTCAGAGTATGCAAAAACAAAAACAGTGATGATGATAATAAAAGATAAAAAATCACATCACTCTATAAGTGTTATGTACCAACCACATCTGAAAAAGGCCCTGGAGGGAAGCCTTGTTGGCTACACATACTCCCTGGAGCTGAGGCCAAGTAAAGCCCATATTGTCAAGAGGCGATGGGTTAATACCAATAACCACAAATAACACTTACCTTCAAAGAAACTGGGAAAAAAGAAAAGAAAAGAAAAGAAAAGAAAAGAAAAGAAAAGAAAAGAAGAAGACGACAAAAAATACAGTTACTAACCATTGCACATGCGAAGAACGCTGGTCTTGCAAGGAGCGAAGAATGTGTCTTCCTTCCATACACTGACATTACTTTCAACAAATGTAAATAATTTTTCACACTGAGTTATGGTCAGCATGTCAAAGGAATCAGAGAGGACCAAAACAGGAAGTGTTGGAAGACATAATTCATTTCTGACCAGCTCTATGCATATCTGAAATATTAAGACTTGTTTTAAAAATGTTTATTACTAGGGAAACCTCTCCTTGCAAGCAATATAAAAAGGGATATATACTTGATTATTTAAGGAGAAAAAAGAACACTGTGTAATGTAAAAAAAAAGAAAACTCAAACACTAAAGCTAAACTTCTCAAACTATTCTTGTCTTAAGAAACTAAAACTATAACTAAAAAGGATCGACAGGAATATTTAATAACGTTTATACTGTAAAACAATATTTTACTCTAATTTCTAAATTTCCTTCTTTTCTCCTACCTGAAATATGAGTAAAAATGTTCATAACAATAATAATGATGACTTCATATCACAACAAAAGAACTAGTGAACCAATCTCGTGAGATAAAAATAATACAAATCAATGGTAAGGTTCCAATATTAACCTGTTGGATCCAGGTAATTAACTACCTACATGTGTCCCAAAATCCTGGCTTGCGTGAGTGGCGACACTCATGGGTGGCTTGTAAACCCAACCCATAAAAACGTGTGTGATGTCAAGATTCCCTGCCTCCCCTTTGCCATGTTACTATCTCTTTCTGCATCATATTTTTTTTGCTTTTTTGCTATTTTCCATGATCTAATTTTCTGTAATACAACCTGCACTACTAATGATAGTGGGCAGGAATAGGATCCTAGGCATTAAGATAGTGTCCTTCCTGGTGCCAGTGCTCTTCCAACCATAGTTCATGGGTGGTACATTCCATCCTTTTACCAATGGAAATAAAGCAAGAGCCTCAACCTAAATTAAATGCCCACTGTGTCTAATGTTTGTGCACTCATGGTAAGTCATCCCTGTCTCCCCAGCCTTATGCTGAATTTTTCATGACTATAATCCTGTCATCCCAGCCTTCAATCAGATTTTTCCATGACTGCATATTCCTTTCACCTGGCCCTCAGCCAAAAATTTTCCATAACATGACATTCACGTCACCTGGATTGGGGGTGTGATTCACTTGAAACAGAAATGTTTGCTATATATGCAGCTATGATCTAAGAGTATGTAGACTGGGTATCTGTGATCTCAAACACAGAGATGCTGCAATGCCAACAAGTGCCACATCAAAGATGGAAATTTACCAAAGACAGACAAAATCCTCAAGCATGAAATGATGTCTGAGCCTGCTATACAGCTATATCAATAAGAGGCATCCAGACCTCCTCAGAAATGTGGAGATAAGGACTATATACATTAACTCACTCAGAACTTTGGCTTTCAAACTGTTGTAAAGCCATAATGTAGACTGCATGTAGTGGTGTCATAACTAACTTTGGCCACAATGAAGAGAGGGGTTTTATTCACAGCAAGTTTAATATCACCAACATGACAAAATAGAAGACAAGGGGATGGGCAAACAACCAATACCATCTGTTAAAACCACCAAGCTGGCCAATCCATCTTGTTAAATAGCCCAACCCTAGCATTAATATGTTAATTTTTGCATGAAACATCTGGATTAGACGATAGAAATAGAGATGATATATACATAACCAGAAAAATAGTAAACTTACTGATGTCACTGCTTTGATGGTGTCTATCTCTGTCAATTCTCCATTGATCACCGTCTTTGTTACGTAATTGCGGACAGCAGATTCCACACAATGTTTTGTTGTTTCACTGTGAAGAAAAATATAAATAATTAGAAGACAATGTGGAGGAGGATCAGGCAGCTTCTGTACTACATTACCACCCACACATTACAAAAGGACTGATTATCTTATATGGAAATTTCTAATATGACAGTGGAAAACACCATGTCCTTTTATCAAGTACAGTTAACAAAGCAACCGTATCGCCCTCACATCCAATACTCCTAATAGTGATGTTCTAATATTCTTAGAGTTCTAGCACCGTCCCCTATGGTAAAGAATCATAATCTATACTTCTTCTGGACTATGTTAAAATATAAATACAAACATGTATATGTGTATAAGCATGTACAAGACAACCAGAATAAACTGTAATCAATCACAACTGGTTTGATATAGATGTGTTGACAGCTATAAGCAGTGACTTGAACTATATATTGACTATATTGTTTTTAGTAAATATAAAAACAATTCAAATTGTAATTCATACAAAATATTGCCTTATACAGGAACCACAATGGCACTGACATGTGTGCAGTGTGGAAGTCTTGAACTCTGCTGTAACTACAGTAATGAATCAGTCACTATATTGTCTAATACAGGGGGTTATGCCCCCTGTGACTCCCCTCCTCCCCAACCCCCGCCCAGGAAAACAAAGAACCCACTACATATTCATGGCAGGAGAGAGCAGGACAGACTCAGCATCGCAAGCTGGTTGACTCTGCCCTGCTGTGGGTAGAGTGAGAATTCCACAGTGTGTGCATAAGAACTCCCACAACACTAGTCAATAAACATCATAATATGTTACTGTAAATATAGTCTAACTAATTTGCAGAAGTGAAGGATAACAACAGAATCACATAATATAGTCATAATAATGACATTCTGTTACCAAAGACATACTACCATTACACAAAAAGATGGATTGTATTGCTAATTACTGTCTCTGTTGGATAGTTATCTTTGATATATTGGTACTATTTTGACAATACCCAGAACAACAAAGTTAAGAAAATGAAAAATATGAAATTATATCAATATAGTCATGATCATGATAATAATAATGAAAATATTAAAAATAAATAATGATAATAAAATGCAAGCATTTTACAAATCAATTTTCTTTGAAAGTAGAGCCACCTTTTAACAAAAACAATAACCTGGCATTCTATTTATCTACACTGCAGACAACACACAATCATGAACATAACAAACATAGATAAAGATGGTTTAATTTCTCTTGTGTTAATGTATTATGTGAAATGATATCAGTCACAATGTGTTTCTCACTATCAAACAGCAACAGGCATTGAGTTGGGTAATTTTTTAAACAGTTTTACATCTCTTTATCCTAAAATAATCAATTAAAATTATCAAGCACACATTATACAATCTGAGTAAATCATTTAACTATGAAAACATGCTTTTACTGACAAAATTTCAATCTGATATTACTTTTCTATGATAACCTTTTCCTCCCTCATTACCCAATGGCTTGGGAGGCCCTACAGAAAGTAGGGTTTTAAGGAGAGGGGGCTCTGCAAATAATACAGAACGCACTTGATTTCTTTCTAATGTAAGACTAATTTTTTCATATAAAAATGTAACCTAAGTTATTTTCTTATTATTCATAATGGTGTACTGTGTGCATAATGAACACAGTTGTCTCCAGGCAGTGAAATTTCTATTATCAAATATACTCGGGAATTAATTAAAATGTTTAATTGAATTTGGAAGTCATTACACAGGTATTTAAACACCCTGGACCAATCCATGACACATGCTATTTTCAGTTGCAAGCCATATACAGTTTTCAACACCAATACTTTTGAGTATCCAGTTTATGACAGGTAGTTTTGTGCAGCACTGTTCAAGAATGTAGCTGCCCACTTACAGTAGATAAAAAATAAACTTTTTCTTAACTCAAATAATGCTGAGACGACAAAAATAGACTGCATGAACAATGTGATTTTAGTTTACTAAGTTTGATTACAAAAAATATAATACTGACAATTATTAAAACATATAATGCAAAATTTGACCAACATTAATATATCTTATAACAATTATGAATTGTTTCACGTCAAGCTTGTATAATGGTGTAAAAATATGGAAATTTTATTAATTCATAGTACTGTACTGCCTTTGGTCTCAATGGAAGTTCTTTACTGTGAACAAGCCCACTAGCTGCAAAAGTTGCAAAATTTATCCAATAATCTGTTACTTTGGCTGGGCATGCTCTTTGTGCACTGGCCGCGGGAAGGGTTGAGGGAGGGCTCTGCCTCACAACACCTACTTGGCAAACATTGTCTTCACCTTGGTATGCACAGCAAGATAGAGCTGAAACTCAAGAGCACCATGTGGATTTCAGTTGTGAGTTGTGCCTTCCACAATATCTTACATTTATTTGTGGCATTACCATTAGTGACTGCAGAGTATTTCTTGTACCAGATACTGTAACTTTACAAGAATAGCATCTTCAGTTTGCCTAAGCTTAGTAACATCTTTTGAAAAACATGTTACATGGGCAGATTTTCATGTGTGTCAAGTCATAACCCCTGCCTCTGGACCCTCTCCTGATCGCCAGGTTTCCGTACTGGGGGCTGTGCCCCTGAACCCCTTTCCCTATCGCCCCCCCACCTCCCCGACTCACTCCTGATCACCATGTTTCCCTACTGACGGCTCTGCCCCCATATCCCCTAGCTTGGGATGGTAAATACCAAAAAACCTTCCTAACCCAGGGATTGTGGCAATTCAGTAAGTGTTTCAATTTCAATCCCTGTATTGTTTTGTGAAATACATCATGGTCAAATTTTGTTATCAGTGCAGGTCTGCTTACCTCATTTTCAACACCAGAAATTGATAAAACACATCAATCTAAAACATTAAGTTATCTCAGCAAATTAATAATAAAGGAGATAATATCTCTTATTATTTGCTATGTTTTCCAATTATGAGCCGGGGGTTGGGTCACAGTCATGTTACGTTTGTGTTACTGAGGGTTTCTCTTGCTTTTAGTTTGGCTATATTTTGCCATGCATATGAGGTGAAGATTTGTTATTCCAGGTGGGGGAAAGGGAGCAGCACCCCCCTTAAAAAGGGTGAAACCCCCTGTTAAGAGAAATGTGAGAAACTTTGTTTGCTGGTTTGTTGGTTCCCCAAAATCATTGAAATGGTGACTTGCAGTTGAAACGAAGGTCAAAAACATGTGAAATCACCTAGAAAAATATATGTTTTGCATGGAATGGCCACCTGCACTTTTCTAGAAAAAATTATCTAAATCACACCACCAACAAAACATTTCACTGGTTCATTACAATCTCTACACAAGTTTGAATATTATGCTTGACCACAGCAACATGACTTGTGTACCCAATGTCATTGGCAAATTGCAAATTATTGCACTATGCAGCAACATCACTAAATTTTATGGAGCATAAGATGTGAATGGGTCAAAGGAATTAACTAAATCATTGAAATGTAATGTTATTTTATATCATTTGGAGGAAAAGTATGGTTTATCCATGTGAAATTACAAGTAAATAAATAGTAGCATATGTACTACTTTCCTGAGCGCCATCTTCTGAGTTGCATGGTTTGACTTATCTCCAAGTGAAAAATTTCTGCACCTTTATTTTAGTATTCTGGCATAAGCATGTCTTTCCGTACTTCAAATTGGACTTCCTTAATGCATTTGTGACAGTATTAGAAATCTCTCAGCAACATAGACTTCAGTGACTTCTGGCAACCATCCTACCGTTGGGAGTGGGAGTCTGCTACATGCAGCGGAACTTCCCACACGACACGCTCTTGCGCATCACCATGCGTATAGCAGTATCCGGCAGATTAAGTGGTTTGTCATGACAGAGATACACGTGGCCTGGCAGTAATAGTTTCATTAGTCTGAATGTTGTTCTTCCACTTTAGTAGCATTTCATATCTATTTACTAAAATTTCATGTCTTCTGTATTATCTGAAATATATACACTTAATGATTCAAGAAATAATATGCATTTGGAGAGAATAATATCAGAAATAAGGAAAACAGGCCATGACAGATGCTGTACAGAGGCCAAGTCCACAGTGAAAGTGTGGGGGCAAAGTCCCTAGATTATGAAGATTCTTGGTTTGTACAATGATATTTACAGATTCCTAGGAGTACCCCCAAGTTGGAATAAGGACTTAGTCTCAGAGGAGTGCAGTCACTTTGTCAACAACCTCCAGGAATGTTCTTGTAATAAAAATCCAGCAGTGTTATGGTCTTTGCTATGAAAGTTTACAACTTTGAATCTCACCAGCACATGTATGTAGGTTTGCACGAGAGAATTGAGTCACTTCAGTCACACATTTACTTTTTTGTTAAAGCAGCTCTGCAGATTGTTCTTCGTAATTTCGTCATATTATGAATGTTTCATCATATTCTATGTGTGATAAGACAAAGCTTGACAGAGAAATGTGAAATTAAATTTTGTTTCATTTTCCGAACAGACAAAAAGACTAATATATGTTGTTGGAAAAAGTAAACTTACTTGATTTTTGATGAGAAGATGTCGGTAATAGATTGGGCATCATTATTCTCAATGCAATGAGGTAATGTGGACTGTACTTTCGTAAAAACTCGATGAAAAGTCAGTCCTGAATCTGCCATTGTTTACAAGCTTTCCGGGGACGACGATGCAGTAGATAATAAGATTTCTTCTGTGTCTATTTAAAACACCACTTAACGCAGCTTATTCTGATTTCAATATAGACTTGGTATTTTGATTGATTTTAATTTATAACAGTTCAGCGTGTTCATTCTTGCTTATTAGGATCCATGATTTATAATGCGGAATAAATCTGTTATGTCTAATATTGTGGTCTGTAGAAGAAAATGAATGTAAGTTACATGGGTAACTTTTATAAAAAAAAAAAAAAAACATAATGAAACTATAAACGAAATGGAATTGGTAACAATGAAAAAAACACTATAATATATGAATTGCAGTTTATTTAATGTACATTTTTGCCTTGCATTATATCTAAGTCCTTTACTTTTTGGTACGATACATCACTTAGCAATAGTGTTTGATCGCTCAAGGCCGTTGAGAGCACAGCTGCCCCCCCCCCCCCCCCCCCGTGGATCTAGGCACTGTGCACGTCATTCCAAGTGCATGGCGGTATTATCAAAGGCTATACACATTAAATACGCAGAGTTGAATATGATCTAACACCTTGATCTAGTTCGTTATAGCAACGCTACAAAGTTCTTTAAAAATATGTAGTAATCGCAATAAGGGATTATTTTCGTAGGTCCTGTACAATGCCCATCCCTTTTCTTTTGACGGTCCTATACATGTAGATTGAAGGCAAGGTACAGATTTGATTAATGTGTACTTTCTGGTGAGGACCACGTTAGTAACATAATATACATGCTAGGGTCATCTTGACCCACGCTTGACTGCTCCTAGTAAATGAGAAGGATATAAATGGAACTGGGCCATTAATTAATAGTTCAAAAGGTATTGAATGAAACCAGTAACAGAATTTTCTAGTAAATATTTTTAAAGTTCACTGAGTTATAGCGTTAATATTCTTCGGTGCACTATTAAACAATTTTGAACCATTAACGAACCTTGATATTGCCCTTTTTCCAATTACGCCGGCTCCGCGTGGTGACTGCCGCTCCCCTTAAAGAAGCCTATGCCTTTTATAAATATTTTCTTCTTTGATACCTGTGCGTTATGTGGCGTTGCGGGGCGAAGCGATCGCGGTTTGGGATGGTTCGCTTGTTTGTTTTCAAGGTTTGATCATTTATAGAGAGAAATGATACCCCTCCCTTGGGATAATTCAATTCAATTCATTATTTATTATTATTATTATTATTATCATTATTATTATTATTATTATTATTACTGTTATTGTTATTATTATTATTATTATTATTGTTATTATTATTATTATTGTTATTATTATTATCATTATTATTATTTTATTATTATTATTATTATTATTATTATTATTATTATTATTGCTGGACTTTTGGGAAGAAGTTTAGAAAATATATTTATGAAAGTGTAGACGTGGTATCAAGATGAAATCATCAGTAACATATTACAAGGTATTTCAAGGTATAATGAGATAATAATATTTTTTATAGGTTAAATGGTCTATATGTACAATAATTACTTCATTGGCTGGCCGACCTGCTTACAGTGGTTCTTGGTACGATTACCGCCATTCTGGGATTCCCATCAGTGGCAATCAGCTAGTGATTCTTGGAAAACTTGATCTTGTAAATTTCATCCGTCATTTCTTTATATTCATTTTCGATTATATTCGCATTCTTTTCCTGGGCTACTACCGGTTTGTTATTTAGTTGTTTTTGCATAAATATAAAATACATTTAGTATTACCACTCTTTCATTTGAGACATCGTCTGTTAACAACGTCATTTCTAAAAGTCCTGTAGGCTTACCCTTTCTGGGGATGATGGACCTCACTTGTGATCTTGGTTGGACTGGTGTATGATATCTGAAGGAATGTATAAAATGGATGGGTGCTTAATGTGAAGCGAAGGCGTGGTTTGCTTAGATTGAAGTGTTATTTCAGTCCTTGAGATTTTTTATAATTAAACAAAGTGTAATTGTTTGTTTTATTGCATGAACAAGTTGCATGGACCCTTATGAACACCATATACGAAACGTGACAAACTTGGGCATTTTGAAATTGTGTCATTCACACCTTTGACCAAATCTGATGCCATAAATTAGTTCCTTCAGATCACGTTCCTATTAGCAATCCATATATTTTGATATTAGATATCAAATATTATTAGTTCACGATATATTGAAGGAAATGTGTGCAAAGTCGATTTTTCATTTAATAATGTTTTTCAATTCCGGGCTTGTTTCCGTAAAGTTAAAACTTAGAGCAAAAACTCGTTGAGACAAACTTGTGCAGAATGTAATTCTCCATCCTTTTGGTGCCTATACCTCTTACCTGTTCCATGTGCTGCTATAGAGGAAAATTAGAAAATGTGGAAAATTGTGCCGCCCGGAAAGGTTAAGTGTGATTTCACAATTTCAAAATGGCTAAATATGTCCCATATGGTGTTCTACGGATCCTTATATCATGTTCAATGCAACAGAACAAGACTTCTGCAGCGCCTCCTCTGGATCACCCATGTCAAATGGGAACCTTGCGGTCAAAGGCCAAACTGTTGAACAATAGTTCTTACAATGTGCGTCGCGACACACAAATGTATCGTACGATATGTTACAAATGTGTATTTCTAGTCTTTAAAATTATTGTCTTTAAATTCTGAAGCGTTGAAAATGTGGAAAGTTAACCCAAGTTGACCTAACGTAAAGTCTGTACATTTTAATGGAGTATAATAAGTGTATATATGTTTACTACATTCGCATTTGTGTACT
The DNA here is from genome assembly GCF_019202785.1 of Penaeus chinensis. Taxonomy (NCBI): domain Eukaryota; kingdom Metazoa; phylum Arthropoda; class Malacostraca; order Decapoda; family Penaeidae; genus Penaeus; species Penaeus chinensis. Next base: position 14,448,137 of record NC_061821.1, read on the forward strand.
AATTGAGCAACGAGATGGTATTTTGTAAATGTCTCAAGATATATTTTTAGTGTATCGCCAACCTAGAAACATCGAGAATCTCTAAGGCAGGAGACCCTAGAGCAGGATTCTTAACCTGGGGTCAGTGGATGGGATAGTGACCGACAGGAAGCAGTTGGGGAGCAGGGGAAACCCGCTCCGCCCGCATGTGGATACCTGGGCCCGTAGTCTGCAGCAGTGGTGGGGAAGGTGGCAGGGGTAACAGCTATCCTGACCTCGTCGGCATGCCTTTTCCCTGGCCTCGCGTAAAGTGAGGCCAAGTTTGAATCTGAGGACTGCTATCTCAGACTCGAGCTTATAGGTCGGGCAGCCCCTATAAAATACATTATGCGAACCACCACAATTGACACGTACGTGACTACGCAGGGCAGTTTGAACGATCATGGCCAAGTAAGCCTGGAGTATGTGGGGAAGAGAAATGGTTCACCCCTCAGGGTCCCCATGAACGATAAGGCCTAGATAACTAAATAAGGGAATACTATGCCCATGGCTCCCTCAGTCCATTCAGGACTGACCCAAAGTCAGCCTTTTCTCCTATAATAGTGAAAAGGGTAAAGAGGGGGTTAGATGATGATTATGTGGGCTACATATCAGAAGTGGTATAACAGTTCAAGAAGGTAGGGATTAACAAGTGTGATTAGATCAAAGTTGTCAGAGGGAGAAATGTGGGATTTTGAAAGGATGTCCGTAGGGTAAGCAAAGAGGAAAGGGGGTTAATTAGATCCAGAGAATCCAGGGAAGGGGGTTGGTTTGACAAAGAATCACCTATGTGTCCAGGGGGAAGTGGATGGGGTAATGGGGAAGCAGGTGGAATGGGATGTGTTCGTAGAGAGTCGGAGGACTGGGTGTAGGGGGAACATGAGTAGGAGGAGGATGAACGTCGGCTTCACTTTCAGTGTAGAAGGGAGAAGAGAGATTGGAGGATGGGTGGGGTGAAGGCAAGATATCTTGGGCCATGATTAGATAGTGTTTAATATCTTTGAGCGTTTCTGAAGTGGAGTTGGTTAGAAAGGCCTGAGAAACAAAGGTTTTCTTATGAGGAGGAGAAGAGGGGACAGACGTTTGAGGGGCGGAGGAAAAGGATGATGGAGGAGAGAAAGGAGAAGATAGGGTGGAGCGTTTACCTTGTCTTGTGCGATGAGTTGAGCGAGGATAAAGAGGGGTAGGTACCGGGGAAGTAGAGATTGGAATGTCTGGAATAATGGTTGAGATTGGAGTGTCTGGATTTTGAATGGCAAAAGAATTAGACTGGGAGATGAGGGGATAGAAGGGGATGAGGAAGAGATACTGGGGAAGATATAGAAATATCTTGAGAGGAAAGGGAAAGGACAGAGCGAAAGAAATTATTGGAGTAGGGAATGAGAGAAAAACCTCGCCGACATGCTTTCTGTCTGTCCATGAAAAATCGATCCCATTCCGCTGGGCTAAACAGTATTCAAGATGTTTCTAAAGGTATGGGTAGTAGAAAGACGGGGGCATGTGGAAAATTGAGTAGTTTTGAATGAGATAGTACTGCGTCAAGCAATCTTGCTGACCTGCGTTCAAATCCCTCGCCGCCAGTGGATGGTACCCCGGCCATTCCTTACACACAGGGGGTAATTTAAAAGCAAAATAAAACAGACAGCTTGTCACACTAAGAAAATCCATCGTAAAAAATTGACTAAAACTAAATTATAAAATTTTACAAAAAATATATTCTTCATCTATTACCCCATCCTTCTTTATTGCGAAGATGGAGTGGTGTCGAGTGAGGTAGAAAATGAAGAAGACTGTGGAGGATGGGGAAACTGTGTGGGGGATGTAGTGGAAGAGGAAGGAATGTTTTCTGAAGGTTGGGTAATGACTTGAGTGGGTGTCTTGGATTGGACTGAGCTGACAGCAGGTATCGAGGAGGGGGTAGTAGTAGTAGTGTTCGGAGTCGTGAACAAAGCAGAACCAGGGGTCGGGAAACCGGAAAAGTTGAAGTCAGTGGGGCTAGATGATAAAGTCTCATTGCTCATAATAAGACTACAAAATCCTTACTGGCCATGATAAGCCTGGCGCATGTGGGGAAGAGAAACGGTTCACCCCTCAAGGTTTTCAATAAGGGATATGGGCTAGACGACCAAATGAGAATAACAAGGGCGATTTGATCAAACTTGACAAAGGAAGATGTTTGGGATTTTGCAAAGATGTCCGTAGGGTAAGGTAAAAAATAGCAAAAGAAAAAGGGGTATAATGACAATTAGATCACAGATTCAGTGACCATGAGAGGGAGAGAATCTAGGGAAGGGGGTTGCTGTGACAAAGGGTCACATCCAGAGTAGGAGGATGATGGTTATCATCAATTAATTTGAGTGTAGAAGGAATGGGAGTAGACTGGAAGAAGGTTGAGGTGTATGCATGTTGTACTGGGTCATGTTTAGATAGTTTTAAATTTCTTCGATATTTTCTGTAGTGGAGTTGGTTGGGGAGGTCTGAGAAATGGGGAGAAGAGGGGACGGACGTTTGAGGGGTGGATGGAGTAGTTGATGGAGAGGATGGAGTAGATGAGATGGAGCATACAGGGTATGCGTTTGAGCCTAGACGCCAACAATTCTGACATTGACGGGGGAATATTAATATGGTCGGACAGGGAGGGATTCTCCGTCAATGTAACCATTAAAGGAGAGGTCAGGTCTACGGAAAGTAATCTTGGCAATATTGTTAGGGGGCTTACGACAACCTCTAGGGGGAATGATGTAGCACTGTACTGATACTGCATCATAGCCCACGAGGCAGGCGAGTAGGTCTTCACAATATGACCAATTTTTGTCATAGACAGGGCAGTTTGTTGGGGAGTAATGAGGGTCGGATGAGGTTGGTTAGGAATGGGTCTCCCAGTAAAGTCTGTCAGGGTTGAAAATGCTTTAGCTTGGATTTCGGATAAAACTGTGACGAGTCGGGAACGATCAGGGCGGCTGCGGAAGGAAACTTTGTTTTTTGTTTTGCTGGAAGAGGGGAGTGTTGTCAGAATAAGGAGCTGAGGGGGTCAAGAAAAATCGTTCCCATTTGGCTGGGCTAAATAGAGTATTTAAGATGTTTGTAGAGGTGGGAGTAGTAGAAGGACGGGGGCATGTGGAAGAGGGAGTAGTTTTGAGAGAGGTAGTATTGCGCGAGAGATAAGGATAAGTCCGATATGCGAAGCTGAGCCTCGCCCGGGCTATGCCCATGAGGGGAGCCCGGCCTGTGCCGACTAATGCCGACTCGCTAACGTGTGTCAGCTGATGCTGACTCGGCTGAGCTTAGTCCTTACCCGCCGTGGTACCCAGCCACAGCAGTAACCTCCAAACGACAATTGCAACTTCTCGCGCCTGGGCGGGGCGCGAACCGCCGACCCCTCGGATGAGGGGCCGACACGTTACCACTGTACTAGCCCGGAAGCTGCGCGAGAGATGAACAGTAAGGTTATAGAGTAGTAATATGGGAGGATGGGGTAGTTGGTGAAGAAAGTTGGAGTGGAGATGAATTACAGGATGTTGGGAGAGGGGGAATGTCTCCTGG
>NC_061821.1:14471697-14474197 GCF_019202785.1 Penaeus chinensis
GTCAGTAGGAAAATGGATGTTTAAGAAAAATACCCCTCCCTGGAATGGACTATCTGTTGGGCCCATGATTGTGGCTTGCCAGTGAAAGAGGTCGTCTCCTACTGGACCTGCTGAGCATTGTGCTGGTGGGTCTCGCCCCAGGTCCTGCAGTTCCTGAAAGTCAAGAGATAGAAGTAATATTATATCACTGGGAAAATCATACAATGCAACATATGTCAAGTATCCAGTCTACCATTAGTTTATCTCCCTCAAGTTTGGTGCTAAGGCACTGCTGTTCTGGGACTCCTACTTTAGCAGTGTCAGCCTGGCTTGTTTAAATGCCCTTCCTAGCATCAGCCATAGTCAAACTTGGGGGGGCAAACTTTGTTCCAACCAAGACACATCCTAAAGAGAAATAAGAAATTATAATAAGGAGGAAGCAAATCAGAGTGGAATGTTGAAGTAAAGCTAAAGCTATGAGAGTATCATTTCTTTTATCATTCCTAAGGAGGTCTATCAGCCTATCACACCAAATGATAAAGTCTCTACTCTTAAGGAGTGACATGACAATCATATGAAGCAATATTTATTCTGGCTGTTAAGGTTCTGTCAATACATCTTTGAAAAACCTAAAGAAAACAACATAATTCTCTAACACCAATGTCTATGACATTTAAACACTTAAAACAAGCAATTTTTGTAAAATAATTCTTACAAATAATTCTTTGCCACATAAAACTAATGAAAACAGTAATTTCAAAATCTAAGACAGGGTAAAAAGCAATTGAATTGTCTCCCTAAAAAGATTATGTACAAAAAATAAGTATATCAGTTAAAATAACCAAGAGATATAAGGAACTCACAAAAATAAATGCAGTAAAATAATATGTACACCTTTTACCTCTCAATTTCTCTTCTCAACTTATACCTACTTAGATCTCCATGTTTCTTTGTATATTTGTATATGAAAGTGAGTGAATGAGTGAGTGAGTGAGTGTGTGTTAGGTTGGTAGGTGTGTGTTAGGTAGGTAGGTAGGTAGGTAGGTAGGTAGGTAGGTAGGTAGGTGTGTGTGTGTTAGTTAGGTAGGTAGGTAGGTAGGTATGTAGGTATGTAGGTATGTAGGTAGGTAGGTAGGTAGGTGTGTGTGTTAGGTGTGTGTGTGTGTGTGTGTGTGTGTGTGTGTGTGTTAGGTAGGTAGGTGTGTGTGTGTGTTAGGTAGGTAGGTGTGTGTGTGTGTTAGGTAGGTAGGTGTGTGTGTGTGTTAGGTAGGTAGGTGTGTGTGTGTGTGTTAGGTAGGTGTGTGTGTGTGTGTGTGTGTGTGTGTGTGTGTGTGTGTGTGTGTGTGTGTGTGTGTGTGTGTGTGTGTGTGTGTAGGTAGGTGTGTGTGTGTTTTAGTGTGGTGTTGTGTTGTGGTTGTGTGTTGGGTGTGTGTGTTTGGTGTGGTGGGTGGTTGTGGTTTGTGTGTTGTGGTGGTGTGGGTGGGTGTGTGTGTGTTGGGGTGGTGGGTGTAGGAGGTGTGGTTGGTGGTGTGGTTGGTGTGGTGTGTTGAGGTAGGTAGGTGTGTTTGTTGGTGGTGGTGTGTTGGGGTGTTTGGTGGGTGGGGTAGTAGTAGAGGTAGTTGGTGTGTGTGGTGGTGTGGTGGTGTGTGTGTGTGTGGTTTGGTAGTGGTGGTGGTGTGGTGTAGTGTGTGGTGTGTGTGTTGGTGGAGGTGGGGTGGTGTGTGTGTGGAGTAGGTAGGGTGTGTGTGTGTGTTAGGTAGGTAGTGTGTGTGGTGGTTAGGTAGGTAGGTGTGTGTTAGGTGTGTGGTGTGTGGTAGGTAGGTAGGTGTGTGGTGTGTGTGGTAGGTAGTGGGTGTGGTGTTGTGGTAGGTAGTGTGGTGTGTTAGGTTTGTAGGTGTGTGTGTGTTAGGTAGGTAGGTGTGTGTGTGTGTGTTGTGGTAGGTGGTTAGGTGTGTGTGTGTGTAGTAGGTAGGTGTGTGTGTGTTGGTTAGGTAGGTAGGTGGTGTGTGTGTGTTAGGTGTAGGTGGTGGTAGTGTGTGGTAGGTGGTAGGTAGGTGGTTTGTGTGTGTGTAGGTAGGTGGTGGTGTGTGTGTGTTAGGTAGGTAGGGTTTGGTGTTTAGTAGGTAGGTAGGTGTGTGTGTGTTGTAGGTAGTGGTGTGGTGGTTAGGTAGGTAGGTGGTGTGTGTGGTGGTGTTGTAGGTAGGTGTTGTGTGTGTTGTGTGGTGTTAGGTAGGTAGGTGGTGTGTGGTGTTAGTAGGTAGGTGTGTGTGTGTGGTGTGGTGGTGGTGTGTGTGTGGTGTAGGTAGGTAGTGTTGTGTTTGTGTGTGTGTGTTGTGGTAGTGGTGTGTGTTGTGGTGTTAGGTAGTAGGGGTGTGTGTGTTGGTGTAGGTGTGTGTGTGTTAGGTAGGTTGGTGTGTGTGGTGGTAGGTAGTAGGTGGTGGTGGGTTGGTATAGGTGGTGTGTGTTGTAGGTAGGTGTGGTGTTGGTGTAGGTTGTGTGGTTAGGTAGTGTGGTGTTGGTG
>NC_061821.1:14479197-14496697 GCF_019202785.1 Penaeus chinensis
GAGGCAAGCTGTAAACAGAAGCTTCAAGAAGCTAGAATGGAATGGAAAGGGTAATAAAATAGGAGACGAATACCTAAATAATCTAATATCTGCAGATGATATTCTCTTCAGTGAATCTGCAAATGAAATGCAGCGGCTAATAAATGATCTGAATAGAAGAGTCTGAAAGTTGTACTTAGGATGAACAAGAAAAGAACTAAGATCATGTTCAACAGTAGAGTTCAATTTGAACAGATACATGTACAAGGTAAAGCACTAGAAATAATGGACAAGCATATAGATCTAGAGCAACTCGTACAAACAAATACATCTAGCGAGGAGGAAACTAAGCAACGCATTAGTCTAGGCTGGAGTGCCTTCGGCAGACACAGTAGCATACTAAGAGGGTCCTTGCCATTAAATTTAAAAAGAAAAGTCTTTAACCAATGTGACCTCCTAGTTATGACCTATGGATCAGAAACATGGACTAAACCAAACTACTGGAGAGGAAACTATTAAGTGCCCAGAGAGGGATGGGGAGGTTGATGCTGGAAATTAGCCTAAGAGATCAGATGAGGGTGATATGGATCAGGGAACAGACAAAATTGGAGAATATACTTGTGACCACTAAAAAGAAAAAATGGCAATGGGCAGGTCATATATGCCAGGGACAGGATGACAAATGGACAAAGAAAGTAACAGACTGGAGTACAGATAACAAAGAGGCCAAGACCCAGACCAATGAAAAGATGGTGAGATGAAATAATGAAAATTGGGGGCCAAGACTAGAAAGACAAAGTTGGAAAAGACTGGGAGAGGCCTAAGTCCTATGGTAGATTGATTCAGGCTGATCAGTGATGATGATGATGATACATGTATATAAATGTGTGTATATATGTGAATGTTTATATACATACATATGTGTGTGTATGTGTATATGTGTATGTGTGTGTATATATGTATATGTATATATATATATGTATAAATGTGTGAGTGTATGTGCATGTGTGTATATATATGTATACACACATTTGTATGTATATGTATATGTGTGTATGTGTGTATGTGTGTATGTGTGTGTGTGTGTGTGTGTGTGTGTGTGTGTGTGTGTGTGTGTGTGTGTGTGTGTGTGTGTGTGTGTGTGTGTGTGTGTGTGTGTGTGGGGTGGGTTGGGGTGTGGTGTGGTGTGGTGTGTGTAGATATCATTCCATTTGTAACGAAAGGGTTAAATATCTACTGTAACATAGCAGGCACAAAATAATCAAAATAGTGAGCTATTTCATTATGAACTTATGCATATATGCAATATGTCATATCTTGAAATATGTAAATTTGAAATGGGTTCTTGAAAATATCTAGCCTACCTATTGGACATCATGACTTCATTATCATATTATAAACTAAATAAACTATGAAGTGTAAGAACTTCAAATCATGTTTTTTTCATCTTGGCTTTATGGTTGCCTTTGGTACTATCCAACATCCACATTTATTTTTTGTTCTTTTGTGGTAAAGCTTTGTGGCAAATTGGGTAAAAATTAGTTCATTTTTAGGACAAAATGTGTTAGATTTAAATAGTCATAAGCATTTTAAGGCACTATGGTAGTGAAAAGGATTAATAATAATAATAATAATAATAATAATATTAATGATAATAATAATAATAATAATAATAATAATAAGAAGAAGAAGAAGAAGAAAAAAATAATAATAAAAATAATAATAGAAATAATAATAATAAAAATTATAATAATAGAAATAATAATAATAAAAATTATAATAAAAAAATAAATAATAATAAAGGGTGGGGGGGAGAGTATATGGAGTAGGATAGAGATTAGTAGAAAAGGGGAAGGGCTAGAGACAAAGGACGATTAGATCAAATAGGCATGTGTGTGTCTGAGGAAGGAGCACAAGTTGTCAAAAGAAAAGGTGGGGGATTCCATTAGGATGTCTGACAGGATAGGGGGGTAGAGGAAGAGAAAACAAGGAAGGAAAAGCATGGGTATGGTCTACAGTAAAGCAGGGGCAGGATAGTAGGATATGTGGGACTTAAAGAGGAACACAGAGATGGGTTAGAGCATGAACCACAAGTAGAGCACATTCTTTGCAGAAAAGATAAATGTAAAAACTAACCAACACTATCCTCTTTGTATCAGACCGAAATAGTTATGCAATGTTTTTCATATTTTCTATAAAAATACAACCTGTGGATGGTATCATCAGGAGAAAAATAAGCAAATAAATAAGTGAAACTTTTTTGTGGCTGATCCTCCCTCTGTGAGTAAAGTTCTAAAAATATATGAAACGAAGATAAAATAGATGTCTAATTTTGCTGATATGGTACATATATTTCAAAATGATGACAAGATAGGGTTGATGTAATTCATCATAAATTAGTACTGAGCATTATTTTCCTTAGTTATTCAGTATCTAAACTTGAAAAGAGGTAACGTGCGTGTCACACTTCCATAGGCAGGATAGTGGAAGTACACAAAGTAATGTATTAGATATTCTAAAATATTCTTGATCTTATCTTTATCAACTCAAAATTAATTTGATTAAAATCAGATTTTTTTCTCTCATAACAATTGACCAAGATCACTTTTTAAACATTTATTTCAGTTATGCCTTCCCTGCTTCTCCTCTTCCATATTTACAAATATGCACACAATGGTCATGATCATGGTGCTGAAAGGTAGGACTGTCCCCTTATTCTTCTTCAATTTGTATATAAAATGGCATCTACTCTTGCCATGAGGCTGTGAGCCTATATGTCAGATAGTAAGTATGATTATGATATCAATAGAATAAATGTTAAGCATTTGTCCAATAAGAAACTAATAGCCAAATGACTGTTTACATGAAGGAAGCTATGATTACTCTAGCGGTGTAGGTATACTTCCAATGCCTTTGTTACATGTGAGTATGAAACTCATCATCTTTTTCATCATAACAAATCACTATCTAAATATAAATTACGTGATTTTTGACAATTGAACCTTAAATCCATTTCCTATTTATAAATTTACAAAGTTCATCATCTTATCTTTCGACGAATAACTTTATTGAAAAGCAGTTTAAAGTGGGCTGTAACAGAAGATAGAATTATAACATTCTTTTCTTAACTATATGAAGATCAATTATGTGCTTTCCATTCTCTCATTTCAAAATATAGAAGAAATATCAATGTGTATATACCTTACACATATCACTGATATGATTACACTATATTAATAACTCAACCTATTTACAGATCAAAGTAGTAATGTTCCACTAGAAGAAGGTTTGGCTACAGCACCCTGGAAATATATTCCTCTAAATTCTATTGATATAAAACAATATTCAAAGTGTATTATCAACCTCAATTTCTTCTTATATATATTAACCCACTGATGCCAGAAGTCTCACACATGAGCATGCATGATGCACACACTCTAGTTTTGTTTTACCCACTTCCTTTACACATTGATGGCCCAGCAATTTATCACTTAGGAGTCATGTACTCACCCCCTTTTGGTCTTATTGTTGAATGTTATGGTGTTTCTTCCATGTTTACTAAAGTTTGATTTTAAAGAAATATTAATAATTGTACACACCTTCACAACTTACACAATGATAAATCTAGAGAATGCAATGTCTACTGTAAAAAAATATAAGCGAGATTGTAAAATTCATATGATTTTATTATCTTATTTGATTATTACCATCACATATTAAAATATAAATGTTAATTCCTGTTAACAGTGTTAATTTTGGGATGTGGCCATATGACAAATTTTAATTAAGACTATATCATAGACAAATTGTGCACCAATCTTGGAGTCAAAGACAGTTTATGGGACAGTTCTTAAATTTGATAAAGAATATACTATGATCTTGTAAGAACAGAAATCTCAATGATCATTCATAAAATCTGCAAATTTTTGGTGATTTATCACCTAATAAGAATCGAGTCCAATCTCAATCTCTAGAGAATAAGTGGTGGTTTGTTAGCTTTTAACCCAATGTCTGTGGGTTTATGTAATGTCCTCTTTAGATTTTTGTGAGTTCTGTTACATGTAGATGGTTCCACATGTGCTCAGCCACCAAGGAGCCTATCAGTTGGCTCTAGTGACCGTGCTTGATTTCCCCATTCCTTGAATTTGTGCGTTTTTCTTTCAAAAACTATTAATACTGACATTGTTATCATTCTTATTGATTCTATGATTATTAAGTTATTAAAATATTAATAAGATCAAAAACAATAAAACAACAGAAATGAAGCTTTCAAAAAATCAAGGAAAAGGGTAAACAGGTGAGATAGGTAAGACTAATAGCCAACTCCTTGGTGACCAAGCAATTGTAGAACCATCTATGGGCAAAGCTAATAGATAAACTTTTATTACAGTGGGCATGGCATTGTAGTCTTGCCACCCGCACTAACCGGGTTAAAGGGGTTCAAAGGAACCACAGCAACCACTTGATGATGCACTACTATTGTGTTGAACTTCAGATTGTAGGTCATCTATCACAAATCACAGTTTGAGAGGATTTGGATAAAACACAGCAAATATAACTGCGAAAAATGTCAATCTTTAAAGTCGCTTTGGACCTCTTCTAAACATGTACAGAAAAAATATGGTAATTGCCATAACGGTATTAAAAAATAATGATAGTAAACTGCAACAGTAAAAGTGCCACAATCACTTACCCAAGCCAGTGAACCAATGCTCACACTGCAAAGTCAAGTCATACTGTAGCTATTGTGTTTTGTTCTCTGGCAAGGGCAAGTTGACTCCATCATGTATATTCTGGCAAAATATGAGCTTACTGACCAACCCGGCTATTTACTGTCTTATGAAAACAGTCCTTGCTCTATCTTGCTGAACATATGTGGAGGATGATACTCTTTTCTGGAGTACAGAAGCCATGGCACTGCTTCTTAATATGCTATTCTGATAAAGCATAAAAGATAATTTGAAAAAAGTTACATTATATACTTAGCAATACCATAACAAACTCATAAAGCAAGGTCTTTATTCCTTCAGTGGCAAATCTCAATGAACAATGATAAAATGAAAGCCATAAAAAGCTCTCTTAATAAAGGAAAGAGGAGAGCTTATTCAATTATTACCCTTTTCTCTTCTCTGAGTCCATTTTTTAAAGGATGGTGATGATGCTGATAATGGAAAGCATAAATCAGTTTAGGTATTCATTCAGAAAAAGACTACATGGCTTAAAAATAAAATATAATAGTCATAGTATCTTTAAATAATATATGATTTAACCCACTGGATCTGGATGGTTTACTGCCATCATGTGGCTCAAAATATGAGCATTATTCTTACTCGAGTGGCCGCTCTGCTGGGTGTGTGGTTTGTAGGACAGGCAACACAAACACTTATGACAATTTTATTTTTACTTTTTCTGCAAAAACATTTTTAGCTTTTTCGCCATTTTTGCAAACAAACATTTGTGTGCAGTGACAAGACTATGTCTTCCCTTTGCAATGTTATTTTTAATTTTTCTGCATATTTTTTTTTTGTCATTTTCAATGTTTATACTTATTTGACTGGCTTTATCCAGATGGTAGTAGACTGCTTTCCTTGCACAGATTCTATATCATCTCTTTAGGTAGTCCGTGACTCAGAACAATAATAATACCAATAAGTAACACTTTGTTATTTGTTATTTTTTAATTCTTGAGATGCATCAAATTTTAAAAAAATATAACCTGTCTTGCTGATCATGGCAGGCAGGAATAGGATCCTGAGAATGGATATTGCATCTTCACTGGAGCCAGCAAAAGCCCCTAAATGCCTATGAGTTTAATCACCCTCCAAGAGCTTTGTGCACTCTTGGCAAGTCATTCCCATCACCCCAATCATCAATCGTAATTCTCATGACAGAAATTCCTGTCACCCTGGCCCTCAACCAAAATTTTCCATAATGGCATGTTAAGGTCTAAGTTCAAAATCACTTTATCAAAGTCCACAGATATATGTAGCTGAGGATACGAAAGCCTCCACACTTCATGTTCGGATAATGCAAATCTACACTGAATACACTTTGGCAAAATAAGGTTTGTTGACCTACATTGTAATTCAACATCAATTAACACACCAGCCCAAGCTCTATGTTACCACATTCTATACAGTCCTTTGTTGACCATTGCCAGAGTGCAAATTACACAAGTCATGGCATTGCTTGACACAGCCCTATTCTGATCACCGACCTTATTCTACAAAACACAAGTCCTGGTACTTTCCTAGAATTGATCTGCATCTTCATCCATTTCAGTTCTTATTCTGCATACATTGTTTTGCCTTTTCTAAGGTTTATCTTTGTCATCTGTTATGTTGTATCAAGTAATAAGACTTTTTGTTGGGCAATAACATTGAGTAACTACATTCTATTACACTTTTATAAACTTAAATTTTTTCAAAACAGAATGTGCCACTGGTAAGGTGGGAAAAAACATCGTGAGTACATTTTCCTGTAAACCTGGCCCTTTGCCTAATTTTTCCATGATGACCATTCCCACTCCCCACCACAATCAAATTTCTTCATATGACGTCTACTTCACCCAGATCCAGCAAATTAAAATATTTGATACTAATGAATTACTTATGATGTTTAATGTGCATTTATTTGCCTGGAATGCAAAAGCTCCTCCATGTCTGGCCAGCAAGATAAGAGCCCTAGCAGGTCCAAGCAATGCAGCTTGTGAGTGATGTCACGGCTCAATTGAGGGAGAGGCCAAGAAGGAAACATCCCTCACTACTTGCTCAGTCCCAAGGTGTTTTGCAAAAAATAGGAGTATTCAGCTATTCATATTGCACTTATTTATTACTGCTACATCAGGTTCATAAATAACATTCTCATACAGAAATATATAATATTTATGTATATATAAAAATATATAGGTTCACTTTTCATGTATAAAAATGTAACTTGAATGATAGTATTTGGACCTGATAAACTGATGGAATCCCCGACTTCCAATTTGTGATATTTCCCAAGCGAATTGGAAAAAAAGGATTAATCTTTACAGATTGTACACACAAAGGTGGGGCAAATTGAAGATGATATTCTTATAGAGGACAAAAAGTTCCAGTCACTGGTACAAGAAATAATCTGCAGACATGAATGATAATGCCACAAATAAAGGAAAAAGACCGCCAAAAGCACCACTTACTACGATAGTCCACTCTATGCTCCTGTGTTTCAGCTTGACCATGCTGTGCAAACTGAGGTGAAAACAAGGTTTCTGGGTGGGGTGAGGTAGGGAGTTACCCCTCCATTGGACAGTCCCCGAAGGGCAAAACCAGTCAGAGCAACTTAAATTATTGAATCAATTTTGAGATATAGGGTTGAGGACAGTCTCTGGCAAGTATGTCCATACTGTAAAGAATTACCACAAAAAAAAAAAAAGTACTGGTTTTGATATCAGGGAGGTTGGGTGGGTTCCTGGGTGTTCAATTCATCTATTGAAGATAACAAATGAAATCTATCCATAGGTAAACAGGCTAATCATTAGCAAAGACTGTTTCATGGTTCAAACTGCAATAGTTTTTTCTTCTTATCTCTATGATAAAAACTCAAAGCCTCCATTTTGCCACATGTCTCCCAAGCCTGTTGGATGGGGAGGCTGGGTGGGGTTACTCACTTGAAATGCAAAGAAGCTGAAAGCCTGATTCATTTAACAAACTGCTAGAGGAATTCCAAATTTTGTTCAAGAAAGCTATGTTGTCAAAAATAAATTCCACCTATATCTATATATAAATACATTTCTTATATATACATTAACATATATATATAAACATATATATATATTGTATGAGTATAAAATATAAAATCCTAAAAGAGGAAAAAGGAAAAGAAGGCAAACCAATCTATGCAAAGCACTGATGGAACTTTCCAGACTGTTTTAACTGTCAAGATTTAGTTCTTAGTTTGGTAAGCTTCCAAGCTTTCATATGAAATCAAAAAGCCGGCCATAAACCACACAACTCTGAACTGAAAGAAGCAAAACTCGACTCCTAAAAATAGAAAAAATAGGTTCACTAAACCCTTGCCTCCTCGAGTTAAATAACACAACATATTTAATTACAAATACGCAGATTTTAAAACCTGGTGCGGTCCTAAGGCTTCCTTTAACCCATCCAGACCCCAGATAGTATGGAAAAGAGAGAGAAGTATGGAAATTGTGGGAAAAATAGGACGTCCAAATTTAGACTTTAACACTTGGCATGCGAGGCGAGTCGGCCAGACCTCCCTCCCTCTCTCTCTCTCTCTCTCTCTCCCTTTTTACCCTCTTAACCTATTTCTCTCGATACTTTTTGGCACTAGGGGAATATAATCCGGTGCCGAATGAATCTCAGGAGACTGAGCTCGATCCCACCCCAAAACTGATGATGAAATACAAATCTATTGAAAAAAAGACAGGGGAAAAAAGACCGACTTCTATCACTTGTAAGATTAGAGGGACGAGAGGACCATCCTCTCATCGTAGACATTTCCCTCGATTTTCCACAACTTCAATAGTCCTTTATCTGAAAAGGGAAACCTACGCCTATGCTCTGACAAATTATTCCATGAAAACTCACCTTGTTAATTCTCTTTAGTGCCATACTCTGGGAGAATACTCGGCCAACCTGAGACAATGACCGCCCGTCGCACACTGAGCCAAGATGGGTGATCCTGAACACCTCGCGGAGGAATACTAGTCTTATTTCGCCCTTTTTCTTTTGCACTTGACACTTTTCAACTCCTCTTGAGCAGCGGCAAAGGATCTTGATAACTCCGCCGTTTCGTTCCTGGTCTTCGAAAAGGTTGTCCCAGCTGGTATTCTCTCAAGAGAGACAGAGGACTACTTTTCCTTCCGCTGTGAGGCTGAGCCAGCTCTCTCAGCTGATGGAATCATTTCCTGCGAAAACAGGACAGGAATCTGCAACAATTTCACTTTATTTCTGAGTGAAGTCCACTCTGGATATTATTTTTTGAATCGACAGATAAAATATAGAGGCCTTATCTGCTTCTTGAGTAGAATTTGAGTTTGAAGAATTGTGTACAGTTTTCCAAGAACCGGGAAGTTTAAACTTCCTTGTGACGTCAATGATGTAATCGCTTTCACACGCGGCGCGGCAGGACTTTAACTGGAACTTTAAATACTTTTTGACCGTGAATTTTGTACGTTTTCGAAAAAAAAAATGGAAAGCGACTTTCTTTATATCCTCTATATTTAAGTTCAAGTTAATCGCATTTTGATCACTATCGATATTCGTTGATACAATCAGTGGGTAAATATTGATTTTTATAGTTAGACCATTATAGTTGGCTCGATTCATGTTGACTTGCATGTATAAAGCATAAATAAAACTCCCTCATCCTCTTATGACGAGATCAGTTTTTGAGATATATTACAAAAGATATTTCCGTTTAAAAATCTAAACATGTTTAAAAAAAAAAAAAAAAAAAAAAATATATATATCCACATTACCGCATCCTGTACTTACGGAAAAAAGAAAAAACAAACACACTGTGAACGTCAGCATTTACGGTAGTGATGTTCGGCTAGTTCAATAGCTAAACTCGAGATTTTGGTTTAAGAGAAATTAACTAATATGCAGTCATATAAAATGTAATAAATACAGTTTCATATCTTCCTCGCGTCCTTTCCATGCTATTGACGAAATGAGATACAAATAAAAAACAAAAGATATGTCTGTTGCTGTCATTTCCTCTCTCTCTCTCTCTCTCTCTCCCTCTCTCTCTCTCTCTTTCTCTCCACGTATCTATCTCTTTTTCTCTCCTATGCGTAGATAGCGATTGCCAGGAAGATAGACAAATAAACGACTATTAGGTGTCAAAAATATGTAACATACCAATAACGTGGTGTTTCGGTAATATCTTCCGTGCAAAGTTCATTATTCATGTGCTATTTTACAACAGATCCTTACATTCTTACATTCGAAAGAGCAAGGTTACTTCAAGAGGAGCGAGAAACTTCTAGAATATCGTTGTTTGTAGTATGAGGGAAAATTAAGAAATTCCTAAGACAGCGATTTGCCGGATACAGCATCCCAAAAAGTACGATACAAGTGGTAGTGTATGACTACCCACTGGTGCTACGTAAAGTCATTTCTGGGGACAAATTTAATGCGACTAATATTAGTAGAAATATTACATTTGAGTATGATTGTCGTTTCATAACTTTTGTGCGTTTGGATGGTTATCTATGACCTTGAATGCTAACTGATTCTGATTGTGTTATGTAAGCTTTATGTACACCAATAAGCTAAATGTAAACTAATATATATTTTACTCAGTTGCGTACTGAAATGTCGTAAGTACTGTTGTCACCAAATCGCAAAACAATGGATGGGCCAAAAACAAACATTGCTTGTACAAAAAACGGTTGCGAAAGGTGTTCCATACTAAGCTCTAATGGGGTGGGTTTATCACCATGATGATAATGGTTTTACGGTAGAGTCATTCTGCGGTGTGACATAATTATGGAGTTGTGTTTTTTGTATTAATGTCAAACGTGGCAATTTTCAAGTGCGTTTTGATTTGTAATGTGTGTGGATGTGTGTGTCTGTGAAGTAGGAGGGTGAAGACTTACAGGAGGAGGAGGAGGACTGCTTAATCATGAATGTAGTGAGTGACAGATGACGTGTTCACGCCCCTGTGCCGTAACCAATAACATTAACGATCTTGTTTCATTAGGTATGGAAGTGTTGAAATGCGCCATAATGGGCAATTCATTAATTTTTCACATCCCTTCATTGTGTTAAGTCCAGTAGACAAGAAATATAAAAGCAAAATCCTACGTACGCACAAATACACACACACACACACACACTCTCTCTCTCTCTCTCTCTCTCTCTCTCTCTCTCTCTCTATATATATATATATATATATATATATATATGTGTGTGTGTGTGTGTGTGTGTGTGTGTGTGTGTGTGCGTGTGTGTGTGCGTGTGTGTGTGTGTGCGTGTGCGTGTGTGTGTGTGTGTGTGTATGTGTTCATATTTACATATATATGAATACACTCACACAGACACACATAAGCGCGCGCGCGCGGTATATACTACTCCAAGTTTAACGAGAAAAGTCATGCCACCGATAGCATTCCACGTAAAACGTTCCAAAGACTTTTGTCTTCGCCGTTACTGGGGTTCTGGCAATTCCAAAGGTTAGTCCTATCCGTATACTTTGATGATAAAAAGATATTCCAAGGAAGTTCTTCGTTTCAGGGCCGTTCTATATAGGATTCTTATCCACTTAGAATTATTATAATTGTTGAGGTTATATGTATCAACAACATCAATTGCTTTTACCACTCATGTATATTGTTATCATTATCTTCAAAAATATATATATATTTTTTTTATAATTTTAACTGATAGAGCTATCACAGATAGCATAAACACACGCACACCCGAGCACACACACGCGCGCACACACACGCACACACACACACATATATATATGCATATAGATATAGGTATATATATATACCATCATCAAGGACTGATAGTTCAGAATTGAACAGCTGTGACCAATGACATTGATCATTGATTGACTAAGGAGAGGTACTGAAGTAGATTTCCGTTTCTTTCTTCAGGAGCAGTGTCTGTTAGACACCTGCTGTCCGTGGCTTCATGTATCAGGTTACCTGTAGGCAATCGAGGTGAAGTTCCTTGCCCAGGGGAACAACTCGGCGACCGGTGACTCGTACTCTCGAACGCAGATTGTCGTGGCAGTCTTTGAGTATGTCAGCGACACATGAGGTGGACTTAGGACGGGTAATAAAAGGGGTCTTGTATCGTGGGTTTATTAAGGAAGGTAAATGTAAGACCCCCCAAGGGACCCCCGTGTCCTCAGGATCGAGGAGGTAGTGGTGGGGAGCTTAACCTTGTTGTTTGTCTACCGTCTCTTTCTGTCTCTGTTTTACGAGACGTGTCATTTTATGGGCGGTTGTTTGCATCTGTCGCAAAAGTGTCAAAAGTGAAAGCAGAGCGGACACCTGCGTCCGCTCAAGGAGGGGTTTGCTATAGGAAAGCAACTGCTGAGGACAGAGGTGTTAAGCGTACCATCCGGCCTTGCGATTTATTGTTCACATCGCTCGGCCACGCACAAGGCTCGTCCGCGAGCCGTCTGAACACCTGAAACACTGCTATAGGTGCGTAGGGATACAGGTTCTGCTAGAGTTCTACAGATAGTTCCTGTTGATCTGCTGATCGTTAGGGTCGTTGCGTGCCAGCAGAGTAGCGGGTGTGGCGAAGGTTTCGCACTGAGGTGCAACAGTCAGTAGCAAGGAGGGTCACATCGTCTTCAGAGACTGATATATAAGTGTATCGGGCTAAGGAAAAGGTTATAATACACTTGTCAGTAACCTTACTAAGATGCGAGAAGAATATAAGCATAATAAGAACAATTTGTCACAGGATGGGTAACGTGTCACATAAGGAAGTGTTAATTACTTAGGATATGTTAGAATTAGTGAGCTGAGTAGAGTACCATCATATTATATAGAGAAAAAAATAATGAACAGGAATTCCATACCTTCGAGTTAAATAGACAAGCACTTATACTTCGGACACATCTCGTGCGCATTTCGGACGGATCATGTGTGCAAAGTGTGCATATCTTCTCGGTGCGGCGGGCCCCAAAATTCCTTCGTTTACGGCCATGAGCTGGCCTTAAAATTAACTATGTAAACTTATTTGAGGCAAAGTGTTTGCAGTGCACTGCCATTATTTGCAAATGAATATCCTACCACCCGTTAATTACATGCTACATATACACGGAACTTAAGATTAAAGAAGCATAAATTCCTTTATAACTGAAAACGAAATGTCGCACTTCGAGAGGACGTCATAAAAAAGAGTTGGGTTAAATTACAAGTCAAAAGGGTGGCACTTGGTACAGTTCATAATCCTAGTGTGAATTCCGGGTAGAGTGGTCAAATAGGTGGGTTAAAGGTTAGGGCAGGTAATTGACATGTGTGTGTTAATAAGCAAACGTTTAACTCGGGAAGTATAAAGAAAAAAGTGATGTTTCAAAGAGAACACAACAATGTGTATAAATTCACAGAATTATAATTATCTGTATGTATGGTAGTAACAAAGTAACTACCAATAGACATGCCATATACAGGGAAAGACTGTTAATGTTTAAAAAAATAAATAAATAACATAACGGGAAAAAACGGAACATGACAATAATTGAATAACTTGTACGTAGTTATTTACTCGGAAAGAAATAAAGTATAATGAACTGTACAATGTGAGGACAACAATAAGAATCAACATAAAAAACACCAATAACAGAAAAAATACCATAACAATTCAGGAATGGTTAGGGAAGGGTAATGAGGTTGGTGGGTGTCACTTGTGTCTGGTCTCGATGTGTGACTTCAAATGTTTGACAGCAAGGGATTTTGTAATATAGAGTTAGTAGTGTGTGTTCGTTGAGAAAGAAGGTAACTCATTTTTAAGGTGTGGTAAGGGCAATGACTATTCTGGCGTTAATAGGCACACTTTACTAGTGGTGATGAAATATTGGTAGTGATGGGAAGAACTGCAATTTCATGGTTGTGCTGACGAAGGTTTGCGAAGAATTGGCAAAGCAGATGGGCCGGAGTGGCGAGTGGGGCGGCATAGAATGCGAGGATGTATCTTCAGCGACTTCATCAGGAGGGTAGCATAGGCGTGAGTGATCAGCACGAAGTAGTAGGGCAGACATGGTGTGGGTAGGCATGGATCAGAAGAGGATTTGGTAGCGCTGGCTTAATGTTAAGGGAGGCAAGGAAGTGCGTAGACAGACATATACATACATATATATATATATATATATATATATATATATATATGTATATACACACATATACACGTATATATGTTTGTGTGTGTATGTGTGCGTGTGCATTTATGTGTGTGTGTGTATATATATATATATATATATATATATATATATATATATATGTGTATATAGTATTTGTGTGTGTAACCAAGCTATATCCAGCACTATATTCTAAATATTTTATATAATTTTGCATGTTTGTAAGATACGTATCCTCACACATACATATGCATATACATACACAGGATCATTCCTTTACCTTATTATTCAACTCTTCTTGCCACACTAGACATTCCAATGTTTTGTCTATCCCCTTCCGCAAGAGGTATGTATTGCTGGAGGGGGAGGGGGAGGAGGAAGAGGAAGAATGGGGGGGAGGAGGAGGAGGAGGAAGAGGTGGGGGGGTGAAGGGGAAGAAGAGGTAGGAGAGAAAGAATAAGAAGAAGAAGAAGAAGAGAGAGGAGGAGGAGGAGGAGGAGAAAGAGGAAGAGGAGGAGAAGGAGGAGGAGGGAAAGAAAAAGGATGAGAAGGGCAAGGAAAAAGACAAGGCCGAGAAGAAGGAGAACGAGAAGGAGGAGAAGAAAAAGGAGAATGTGATGGTGATCGTGGTGGTGGTGACGATGGTGATGATGATGATAATGGTAATGATAATGATAATGATGATGGTGATGGTGGTGGTGATGATGATGATGATGATGATGATGATGATGATAATGATAATGATAATGATAATGATAATGTTAATGGTAATGGCAATGGTGATGATGTTGATGATAATGATAATAATGATGATAATGATAATGATGATAAAAGGACATATCAGACAAGATATAAAACTATAGTGATTAAGATTATGATGATGATGATTATGATAATGATGATGATGAAGGAACATATATCAGACGAAAAATAAAACTATAGTGGTTATGATGATGATGATGATGATAATGATAATTATGATGATGGCACATATATCAGACAAGAAATAAAACTATAGTGGTTATGATGATGATGATGATAACGATCATTATGATGATGGAACATATATCAGACAAGAAATAAAACTATAGTGGTTATAAAAAAAGTCCAGAGAAGTATTTAAACAAGAAGGAAATGGAATAGTACCGATCAGATAATGAAGAAAGAAGAAACATAAATCCAGTTATAAATCGGATTAGGAGATGTTCCTGGCGACGAACACTGATCATTAGAAACTACCGTACATCGAGAAGAGGAACTGGAGGAGGAGGATCAAAAAGAAAGGAGGCAGAAGAAAAAGGAGGTGGAGAGGGGAGAATGGTAGGAAGAGGACGAAGAAGAGGAAGGAGGATAGGGGAATAGTAGAGAGAAAAAACGGAGAAGAGGGTGCAGGTCGAGGAAGAAGAACAAGCAGTGACCATCTCAGCACGGCGGTTGCTTACGTTTCCCAGACACAGGAAGTGACAGTTACATTTGTCCTTTTGCAGATTTCCGGAGATGGAAGACGTATTGTAAAAGAGGTGGAGAAATATTCACTGCAAGAGACAACATCTTTCCTGTTAAAAAAGTGAACACCCAGGGAATACCCACGGTCAGTGCGTGATGGCCCGGCTATTGCGCAGCAACTGCACTCACGCCGGCAGCCCTGTTAAAGTCAGAGTCAAAGAGTGTTCGGATTCCAAGGCGTTTCTCTTACTCTGAAGACACGACGGGAAGGATGAAGTTGGTCGCGAGGACGAAGGGTAGAGCGCTGCGACGGGGTGGGGGGGTGGGGGGGAAGGAAGGACATGCATACACGCCGCGGGGGAAAGAGAGAGGAAGTAACAGGAAGGCAGTGACGCAAAATTATGCTAATAAGGGATTATAATTATCTGTATCCATCTATCTATCTACCTATGCGTTTATCAATCAGTTTATCTATATACGCTTTGCGACATCTATATATGTATCTACATGTGGGTATGTGGGTACACACACACACATATATGTGTGTGTGTGTGTGTGTATGTGTGTATACATACATCCATACATGAATATACATGTGTATGCATATATATATGTATGTATATATGTATGTGAATATATACATGTGTATGTATATGTATGGATATGAATATGTATATATATGTGTGTGTGTATGTGTGAATATGAATATATATATATATTTTTTTTTTCAACAGTCATTTATTACAATGCAGGACATAGGCCTATCACAATTCATCATTGAGAAATTATTTGGCAGTACCACCCTTCCCTGATTGGATGCCCTTTCACGTTTCGGCGAGCTAACTCCTTTGCCGCGGCGGTGACTTCCCCTACGACACCGATATGTTGTTTTCTCGCCATGAGATCGAGCTCGAGCTTGCAGTCAGAGCGCAGGCATTTTTACGACTTACGACTTTTACGACTATATATATATTCTTTTTTTTTTTCTTTCTTTTTTCTTTAACAGCCATTCATTCCACTGCAGGGCATAGGCCTCTCTCATTTCACTATTGAGAGGTTATATGGCAGTGTCACCCTTGCCTGTTTGGATGCCCTTCCTAATCAACCGTGGTTCGGCGCGCTAACACCTGTGCCATGACGGTGACTTCCCCCTACGACACCTGCGTTGGACTTCTCAAAGCGATATGTCATTTTCTCGGGCTCGAGGCAGCAGTCAGAGCGCAGGCCTTTTTACGACCGCCGCGACGGGGAACTGAACCCGGGACCAAGAGGGTCTGAGTCCAGTGCTCTAACCACTGGACTATCGCGGCAGTCGTATGTATATATATGTACATATATATGTGCATATATATACATATATATGTATATACATATATATATACATACACATACATATATATCTGCACATATATATGTACGTATGTATGAATATGTATATATATACATATATTCAATATATATACACACTTATATATATAGATATATATAAAATGTGTACATATATGTATATATATATACACACTTTATATGCATATATGTATATATACACTCTATATGTATATTTGTATATATATACACTACTTTGACAACCATGTTCTGCAGTTCCTCATAAAAGGTATCGTTCTGATGATCAAAGCCGGTAACGCCTGGGAGCGCGATATTCCATAGCACTGCATCTTATCTCAAGCTTCTTACTGTTTTCGCCTCATTTCGTTCGTCCAGTCTGACAGGCAGGATTGCTACTCTTTTCCTTGTATTATTTTGCCGTGATGTTTTTTCTTTTGGTAATTTTTTTCATGCGGTTCTAAACAAAGTGCGTGGGAGAAGCCACTACTGATATTGCTTCTATTCGTAAATGACAACTTACGTGTATAATCCATATACTTTTTAGTCCATGTGCATTCCATATGCATGGAGTCGTGTATATGGTCTGTAACCTACAGTGAGTCACCGTATTGCAGGACAGTGCCACTCATGCAGTAAGAGATTTCCCGGCACAGTGTCGTCTCCCCGTTTTTTAAGTCGCGCTTGTGAATCAGCAACTGGGACGTCACGGCGGCAGGATGTCCTTGGCTCTCACGGGAAGGACTACTCTGGGACTTTCCAAAGCTCTTGAGTCAGGTCGTTAGAAGAGAAAGGAACACACATGCACACAGATACACACAGAATATATCTATATATCTATCTATATATTTGTATATATAAATCTCTGTTTTTGTTTATGTTTGTGCGTATATAT
>NC_061821.1:14506697-14514197 GCF_019202785.1 Penaeus chinensis
CAGAAAATAAGGGCAAGATTTAATCATTTGTCAAAGGCCAGGGAAACTAGCAATTAAGCTTTGCACTCTAGTAAAGGCTAACAACTGTATTACTAGTGTGCAACAAATTATTTACTATTGTGCAGATACCAATATTAATTTATGCAACCTAAAATAAATAAATATATATATATTATATATATGACACACACACACAATGTATGCAAAAAGGATTTTAAATAGTATGCAGATTATTTAAGTTATCATACCAAACTTTATGAAGACATACCAGTAAAATTCAAACCACGTCTTATAACATTTCTACTACACATTATGTCCATTGTACTCATGTACAAGATAATGACATTCCCTCAAGACATTAACAAATTCAAAGAGGAAAATATGTAGAAAAAGGAATGAATGAAAATGACTATCTTCATTAAAAAAAGACTGAGGT
The DNA here is from genome assembly GCF_019202785.1 of Penaeus chinensis. Taxonomy (NCBI): domain Eukaryota; kingdom Metazoa; phylum Arthropoda; class Malacostraca; order Decapoda; family Penaeidae; genus Penaeus; species Penaeus chinensis. The sequence goes on from NC_061821.1 coordinate 14,507,134, forward strand.
TTTCCCCCCATTATATTTCTATCAAAAATATGTCTGAATATACGTTAAAAAACAAATACATTTCTTGCACTACAAATATTCCATCTCATTCACACCTTTTCTACATTTGTTGCAATGAAGATTAGAAAATATGCTCTTACCAGCCAACTCCAAAACCTCAGCAGCAAGGTACTCCATAACTGCAGCCAGGTACACTGGAGCACCAGCTCCTACGCGTTCCGCATAATTTCCCTTGCGGAGAAGTCTATGGATCCTACCAACTGGGAACTGAAGGCCAGCACGGCTAGACCTGGACTTTGACTTGCCCTTCACCTTGCCTGCAGTTAAGAAAGGGAATCAATGGATATTACTATTGAGACAACTTCATAAAAGGTATGAAAGCAGTCTTGTATCTTATCTGTATTGAATAAGTCTGGGCAGGAAAGAAGCTGGGAACAAAATCTGATATATGCAAAACTCAAAGGGTCTGAAGTAGAAAGAATTCAAATAAGCACAGGTAACTGACTGCCAAGCATCACACAGAAAATGGAAGCAAGAACAAAGGACTAAGCAATTAGGGTAAATGCCCAAAAGAGCACTTCCACAGAAATGAACTGGAGCATTATTCACTACTAAAAATCATTTCATTAAGGGATATGGGCGCAATCAAAAGGGGTACTTGCAGAGATTCAAATACTGCTCAAATAAAAGCAACATTTTTAACTTCCAGAAATCATTTTACTTTGCTACCATTCAGGATTCTTGTTACACTAAAGGGATAATCTGGAAACAAAGGCTGAGCAGAAAAAAACTAAAGTTATGGTTTCCAAGTAGAATGCAATGAAGATAAAAAATTCACCCTATACAATCTGCCAATCTTTAGCAAGCAATGCCACAGCCTCCATGCTCTGTGCTTGGGCCAGCAATATACTAAACTATGTAATTAATGCACGATGAGAGCATGTTGAATTTTCAGGCAAGTTGAGGCTTTTGCAAGACCATGTGGTGGTAAGGTGGTCTTGGCCACAATTTAGAGATCACTGCTAGATGTATTTTAATCAAGAATTGCTCACCGAGGCTTTTATTAGGCACCCAACACAGCATTCTTCCTTCCATCCCTGCACATGGTAAACAAAGCTTTTTCATAATACTACAGACTTAATTTCTATTGAATAATGCTAGGCAATTGCAAGCCTACGCTTCTACATATACTGAGAGCAAATACAACTGTAAAATCACCGAATTGTAATAGATAAAGTATTAGGAATTTTTGGCCAAAAGTTCACGAGGTTTTAGTCTCGATCCTCTACTCCATATGTTCGGCATCTAAACAAGTCAAGAAATTGTCCCACTCCTGCAAAGGCGGAGCTCGGCCAAATGAACATCCAAGAGCCACGGCATTCCGCATTCCCCCCCCAAGTCTACTTTACCGAAGCTGGTCTCTGGATGGGAAGAGAAATCCGCACATTCTTTAAGAAACGCTCCTCGAACTCCGAAGAAAGCGGCTGTACGCAAATTCAAAGAGCAATTCCGGCCTTCATTTTGACTGCTAACGTCTAGGGAAGCGAATGCGCGCGACAAAATCCAATCAAGTCCCCAATCCCGTCTTAGCAACACTTAAAGAGATATATATTCCCAGCAAGAATTTTGAATCTCCGCGGTCCAGTAAACTCGATTAAAACGCCAACGAACATTTGAGAAGCCGAAAATCTATGCTTCTCTCTCTTTATATATATTTTGTTACATTCTTCTTTACTTACCTCCCTTGCCACGGCCAGACATCTTTGAATATCACGTAAAAACGAGAAAAACTAAGGAAATTTGCGTGCTTTCTCGTCGGTTTCGAGGTCTTGTCTGGCCTGCCTTCGGTTCTTCATCCGGTATTGTTGGTATTTTCAAGCGTCAGCCAATCCGCATCTCTCCCCTGAGCAGCTCCACCAATCAGGATGCAGGCAAGCCAGATGGACTAATCAGCGGTGTTCTTTTTGGCGGGTTTTCGGAATCTGACCAATACAAAGGCAAGAACTTTTGATCACATCGGCAAACATAAGTCTTGTAAGAGTTTTAAATATTGGGAAGTATATGATTATCATGGTTATAAAATAATTGGTACATTTTTTTTACGCAGTTTTGATAATTGAATTTCATATGAAATGTGTATTTTACATACCGGTTTTGCATTAAAAAAGGAAAATCTTACATGTACAACACATGGTTTTATGTTCGGTCATAATAATTTATATCTTAAAAATACTTTGATATAATTTGTGTATCTTATTTTTGACAAATACACTTTAACTTCCAAGATTAATCTGATGTTTACAAGTCATGCCCGGAGGCATACTTTTGTAAACAACCCGAAAGCTGAGAATACCGGCCTCACCCACACGGCTCCCTTATTTGTGCGCAAACTAACTTATGCTTTTGGATCTTTTTGGATTAACGAATTGTAAAGTTGAGAGCAACCACGATTTACTATAGCAATCGAGTGATAAAAAACGAAAGATGAACGTGGTTGTCATGGCAACGGAGACGCTATTGGGTGTATTTGGAATCGACGTCAGAACTGACCAGCTGAAACCAGGCTTTGGTATTGTCATTTTTCTTTCTTTCTCCAAAGTTTAGGTGATTTGGTTGAATGGGTATAATTAGATAGATAAACTGTTTGTTTGAATTCCTTTGAACTGTTTGTATGTCTGATCCGTAAGTAACTGTATTTAAGATATTTATGAATCGCATTTTTTTCGAGAGGAAGTGCTGTTTATTTATCATATGTCAAATGTTATCTCTCGAAGTAGAGCAGGAAGTGGCCATATCATAGGAATTATTTGCAGCATTTTAGGTATAGTTTCAGTTTCACACAGCCATATGATACAAGACAAACTTTGTGTTATGGCCGGTATGATAAAATTTTGAACACATTTCATGTGGCATTTCCTTCCCAAGTTGAAGATAACAAAGAATTGAAACATTAATACTTTAGTATATATTTACATAATAACTGCTCTGAGATGGGGGAAATCTACTGACATCATCATATAATAGGAAAAAACTTCTCACTGATTCATAAAATGCTCTGTGCAATCAATGAATAATATAAGAAAGGAAGAAAATGGGCCAAAACAAATACCATGCAGGGACTTTGTTCATGGCAATTTGGTGGGGGTCTGGCAGCAATGCCAATTTTTTAGTTTCATACAGCCATCCAATCTTGTAATTTTTATTCAATATTTCAATTATCAATACTATAATATGCCTGAATCATGTATTATTTTCTGTCTCAAATGATAAAAATGAAAGTATTCGTAATGTTTATGAAGTGGACTTACCCCACTGATATTAAGTCTCCATTACTCCTCAAACATCACTGTATGAACCAAAACCTTCCTAACCCAGGGGCTTCATCCATTCAGTCATCACACCACATTTTCAGCCTTTTTTGTCTATGCACATTATTTATTTATACATTATTTCATGTATTAATGAGAGTATCTTTTCTCTTTTTATTAATATAATGCCATTACATTTTCCTTTAATCATATATCCAAAATATTACTTGTTACACAGCTATCTTATTATCAACTTGTGAAGGTAGTACCATATGAAAAGTCCTATTTTTAGTCATTCTGTCCATTAAAGGCAAATTTTACCTTGTACTACATATCCATGGGAAACTGAAACTATTCGGCAAAGCCATGGGTAAGAAGGATTTTGGTGCTTGCTAGGATGTTTGTGGATTCCTAGTTCCCTCAAAATTGTTGGCTGGAATAATAGGGATTTTCTAGTCTCAAAAATGCAGTCACTTTGTAAACCATTACCAATTCTTTCATGCTATGAGGAAACAATAGATATATGAATATTATACTGTAAATAATTAAATCAGAAGTAATAATTATAGGGTTGCATGGCTGTCTGGAACAAATAAAAAAAAAATCCATATTTTGCATTGAATACATATATCTAGATATAAAATGTATATTGTATCATTCTTTGTCCTCATTGTTTTCATTAGTGTCTAGATATCTTGACTTTTAAGTTCTATATTTTCAGAGATGATTGTGTCATTATGCATCAATCTAATACTGTCAGTGGTGGGGCTAGGTGCTGTCATCAGAACTATCCCTGCTGTTGCTGCCATGTTTATAAATGCTGGCTTGTTTGGAAAAGATCTCTGCAAGAAAGATCGTGAAAAGAAAGTGTAAGTTAATTTCATCATTTACTTTAATGCAGATTTGAGTAATTGTTCAGAATGAGAAAGCATGAAGCATTTCCATGGCTTGCAAACTTTGTGCACTGACAATGACCAACAAAATTTCATGTTTAAGTATAAATCACCAGGGAAGTCAACACGTTCTGTAGAACTAAACTTCATATGGTGGAGGTTTGCTTGCTTTGCTGGAGTGAATCACAGTGGTCATAGCATTGCTGGACTTAGTGGCATGAATATAGGTTTGAAAAAATTGATAAGTGACTGTATCCTTACTTTCACTGCAGCTTATTCTTTCCTTTATGCCCATTACTTTGTTTATCTCAATCATAGTCCCATTCTGAACAGTTACTAAAATTAGCATGCTAGTTGATTTTAATCAAATTTGCACACAGTAACAATAAGTACTGAAGCATTAATTCACAAAGATTTTTTCCCCCTGTTTGATGAATAATGATATCCAACAGGCCTGAGTCAATGGGTATGGTTAGTGGTCTAGTCTTCCTCATCATCATGTTTCTGTTCCTGGGAGTACCATTTGGTCAGCATTTTATGAACCCAGAGACACCCTTTCCGCATACAACATTTACAGAGTACTTGACATCTCTGCTCTCTATATGCTGTATGCTGTTTCTCGGCTTTGCAGATGATGTCCTAAACTTGAAGTGGAGGTGAGTGAATGACTGTATCTAATAATTGAAACCAGCCTAGAGATTCTTGATAATAGTGGTAATAAAAAGCATTGATTCTTTAACTTTGATTGGTATAATAGGAATTATAAGTTATTCCTCTCCTGGGTGTGTGATTTCATATATGCTTTACTCTATACCATAGTCAATGTATTTAATTTAATATTTTCTGATTTCAGATTCAAATTAGTACTTCCCACTTTAGCCTCACTTCCTCTATTAATGGTTTACTACATCAATCTTGGTTCAACAACAGTTGTTGTTCCAAAGCCATTGCGAACTTGGATTGGATTAACATTGAACATTGGTAAGCAGTTGATCATCCAGCACATTAGGCCCAGTACACAGGAAAGAGGGCAAAGGCAGGCAAACTTGGTTACCAAATCACAATCCAAAGCAGGCACAGATAAATATGCCATAAGTAGAGAATTAATCCATATAGCTGTGTCTGTAAAATACCCCAAACAAGTTCAGACCACAACTGGCTGGAATACTGTGGACATATAGAGAGTTTCCTTTAGTTGGCACATCTAGGTGCGTAGGATTAACTGCTAGATCTGACACCATTGTTTGTTGTCAGGTCTGAGCCTGTCAGTTTCTTGCTTATGACATTATCAGTGCCCATTCCCACTGCCCATTAGGATCTGGTGATACTTTTGCTGTATGGTCACTATCCATGATGTGGGGCCTTGGGGCGTTTTCCCCAATCTCCCACCCTCCTATCTTTGTCCTTAACCAGTAGCACAAACTCACTGTAGCCCAGACTTAGGCTTATTTTTAAGGGAGTTACTCTTTAATTTTCCATTTTATTTTGATATATAGGTGATTGACAGTTATCTTATTCTCAGACCTTCAAATGATATAATAAATAATCAGTCTATACATAAATCATAAAGAGATTCAACGAAATTAGGATGGATAATTTTATTGACATATTACTATGAAAAATACCATTAGTTTCTTTACTGGCATTGTTGTAAGGCTTCTCAGATATATTCACACATTTAGTCTTCTGCTAGCATTTATAACACTGTAAAATAGAGATAAAAGGCATTCATGTAATCCTAGGTCTGAATTTGTTTATTTAACTATACTGTGAGTATGATGATCTGCATGTAAATATTGCCTTTTAGCCAGTGAGTAAGAGAGTGGGTTGTTCATTAACAATAAAAGACATACATACACCCAAAATAACAGATACATACATGCTCAGGATTGAATATGCCTATTCAGCTTTAATGCAAGTATGAAATTATGCATAAAAATATTACTTACTGCAGATGTTAGTTTTAAAGTTAGTTCTTTTTTTTGTCTCCAGACACTTAGTACAATGTTTATATGGATGTAAATATAACATTCTGGTGATGTAAGTGGTAAAATTAGCTATTTTTTCTATTTCCAGGCCCACTGTACTATGTGTACATGTCCATGCTTGCAGTGTTTTGTACAAATGCCATCAACATTTATGCTGGCATAAATGGGCTGGAGTGTGGTCAGGCAGTAGTGATTGCTGGGTCTGTGATAGTGTTCAATATTGTGGAGTTAGGAGGGTACCAGGCCGAGTTTCATTATTTCTCGCTTTGCCTCATCATTCCATTCACAGCATCAGCACTAGGCCTGTTTTATCATAATCGGTAAGTTTGCTATCATTCTTGAATTTTGTATGCATATATCTATATATATATATATATATATATATATATATATATATATATATATATATATGAGTATATATATATACATATATGAGTATATCCTTTTCTTTTCCTTTTTTTTTTTCTTTACATATTTATTTAGTTAAATGAAAGGATTTTTTGCTGCAATATGTAGTACTGAGTAATGAGATTGTAATTTTATAAATATTTGTTTTATTTTTGATTTATGAAATATATACACACTATATTTGCATAACATGTAAATTATTGTGTGAAAATTTTTTCTTCTGTTTCAGTAAAATGTATAGAATGAAAATTGCTGTGCTTGTGCTTTTTCACATTCAGATTCAGTTAGATATTTCCCCCATTTTGCATTTCTTTTTTAGAGTCAATCTAATAAGTTTGCTGTTTTTTATTTATTTGTTATTTTTTCATATACTATACATTGTAATTTTTGCCCATGCACTAGGCATACCTTTTTCTTTTAAGCAGGATCTGGCACTTTTAATGTTTCGTAAAGATATATCACTGAAA
>NC_061821.1:14541697-14544197 GCF_019202785.1 Penaeus chinensis
TCTCCAATGCCATAAAAGAAACAACTTGATAAAAGTAACGTTCTCAGTAACTTTCTCCGCGAGCGATCTCTGCGTCCGTGAAGCCGAAAATTCCCAGGGATCCACGTGCCCTCGTATATCAGTGGGTTGAGGCTCCATGCTTCCTTGCAAACGCAGAGACCCGACACAGTGCCGGACCAGCCTCAGGCGTTGGTAATTTCGCCAAAATTTTTCCGCTGGATATCAGTGACCCGCGCGCTCACTCATATGCACGGTGAAGTCCTCGGGTTTCCCACGATCAAGGTTACGCTGTCAGACGGCGACCAAGTTCAGCTCCTGACCTCAAGGGTGATACGTTGACTCCTTATCTGTGACATAGTGTGTCGTCATTAAACTACAGTTCATGTCTCTGCTCGCACTTTAACTTACATTTTACAGGAAATGTGTATGGACTACTTAGGCGAACAGTACACCGGAAACTACAGACTAACATAATGAGCATGGTAAGTATCACAAAGATAAAGATACGAGAAGAATGGTTCAGAATGTTCTGTCTAAATGCAACAATATATAAAAAAATTATCGTAGTTTGAAAGTTTGCGTATTTTGCTTTACTTAGTTGTAATGTTATTATCAACAAGTCCATACCCTGAACTTCCTGGCAAGTGGTAATTGTTTCTCTAGCAAAGAGCTACTTCGCCTTATGCTCGCATGTGCGAGACTGCATAATTGTGCGTTTGCGTTGGCTGAGTCATCTCTACGCCATTAAATGTTCATTACGTCAACCGTTGGCTTACGTCACTAGGCGACATTGCCTTTTATTACATTATTTTATATTTTTCTTTGCTTTGTCGGGATTTGATAAATATTACCTCATGAAATGTGTTATAGTAGGTGATAGTCATTTTACAAAATTATATATAAGTTTTAGTAGTAGTCACTTTACAACGATATAGTGTGTATATGAAAGATGGTAATGATAGAGAAACCCATGTTGTGAGTGGTGGCAACTAAGCTCATGACGTCACGTTTTTCGGTCATCGAAGCTACTCCCTCAAAGGCGCTGAACAATTTACACCCCGGCACCACATGGAAATCCAGGTGAGAGATTGACTGAAACCAACAATCTAGATAGTATTCTGTCGTCCTATTGATTAATAAAGACTGTAATGATATATATGATTCAAAAGCACTTGTTTTACATCTCGACTACGTACACCGTTGTAAACGCCTTGTATCTTTCTATTATAATCTATACATCCCCCCCAAAAAAAAAAAATATATATATATGGTTGTGTATAACACAAAGGAATGTAATTTTTACATTGCTTTTTTTGTAAATTTACGCATTACAGGTCATTTTATTTTCTTTTTAATTAAATATTAACTGTAATACTACTCTCTTTTACGCACCTTTACGTTTATTTTGTAAATCAGAGCATAAAATCATATCATGAAATACTCACTAAAGTCCTAAATAAATACTGAACAGAAAAAGACTCACAAATCTTATTGTATGCAATTCTCTTCCTTCGTGACACTCTTTAAGACGATGTTGTTATTCTATAAGAAAACATACATGAAACAAAGGAATGCCGTACTTGGAATCAGAATCAAAACGTAGTGATGATAATTGTTATGGGTTAATTGTGATATCAATAATGACAAAATTACGGATATCAAGATAAAATAATTTCTTAATAGTTATGAAGGCAATAGTGCAATGCTAATAAAAAATACAGCAGTTAATGGCGATAATGACAATATTGATAAAGATAATAATATTTGAAATTAATGTTTGTTTTTGTGAGCGTTTCTCTCTCTCTCTCCCTCCCTCCCTCCCTCCCTCCCTCCCTCCCTCCCTCCCTCCCTCCCTCTCTCTCTCTCTCTCTCTCTCTCTCTCTATATATATATATATATATATATGTATGTGTATATATACATTTACATATACATACATATACATATACATATACATATACATATACATACATACATACATACATACAGTACATACATACATACATACACACACACACACACACACATACATACATATATATATATATATATATATATATATATATATATATGTGTGTGTGTGTGTGTGTGTGTGTGTGTGCATATACATATCAATGTGTGCTTGTGCATGTGTTTATATATCCGTACATATGTGTATATATAAATATATATATATATATATATATATATATATATAGACATAGGTATAAATATGGATATCTAGATATCTATATGTATATATCTACATATAAACAGACAGACAGATAGATACACATACGCACACATACACACACACACACACACACACACACACACACACATATACACACATATACATGTGTGTGTGTGTGTGTGTGTGTGTACTTATGTGGCTGTGTAATAATAATAATAATAATAATAATAATAATAATAATAATAATAATAATGATAATAATAATGACAATAATAATAATAATAACAATAACAATGATAATAATTTAGGGTTTGCTGTGACAGCTTC
>NC_061821.1:14549197-14594197 GCF_019202785.1 Penaeus chinensis
GTTTGTGTGTATATATATAAATATAAATATATACACACACATATATATATATATATATATGTGTGTGTGTGTGTGTGTATGTATGTATGTATATGTGTATATGTATAATGTAAGAGCGCACATTCCTAAAAAGTTAATTTAGGTTGCTTATTTCTGTTGTGGTAATGTAACACAACTTAATGAATATATTGGGTTATCGCGATTTTCTGAGAAAGTACAATGATTTGCAGATTTTAAGAAATATATGATGAGTGGAAGAATGAGAAATGGTACCACAAATGATAAATGTAATATATACACAGTAAATAAAGACAGCAAGATCTACATATACGCATCCAGACAAAAGGCGAAGTATGAGGAATTAGAAAAGTGAAAAAGAAAAATATGTTGGAAAGTCTTCGTAGCGTAAATATTTTGAAGTGTAGTGACATAAATCCTTCTATCAGAAGGATATATCTTTCCATGTGACTACTCACCCATTATAAAACAATATATGTATCAGCAGTTAATTTCGCGAAGCTATATTTATGAAGAAGGTCCATCGAGCTAACGATGATGCACACAACATTGAATCTACATGAAAATCTGCTAACATGCCCTAATATTAATACAAAAAAAAAAATAATAAAATAAAAAAAATAAAACAATCTCATGAATCCTCCCGGACACCCTTCCACACTCCACCCTCATCAGTATGACTTCCTTCAGCGTTATCGGCCGGACACACCACACGACACTGGCCTCCAAGTATCGGCGATAGGAAAGTGTTACGTTACTACGAACAAACACAACACGCACCGTCCTACAAGGTATAAGATAATTTTACATTTCTATGGATGCTATGGGGATATGTTCGCATGGTTTTGTGTCAGCATTTGACAACGTTAAAATAAAATTGAACAGTAAAAGATAGCATGTAACGATAATAGGCATTTTTCGTGTACATAATCGTGTTACTGTAGAGATTGATGTCTAAAATAGACCGAGTCTACTACTTCTTGTTCTAATGATACCTTAGCCTGTTTCGGCTTTTTAACTTTTATAAACAGGACGTGGCATATTCAGTCGTTACGCAGTTCAATCTTATTCTGATGAATTATTTTATTTATTTATTTTTTTATAAACAAGCAAATTCAAAAAAGTTTCGTTGGCCACAATACTTACCAAAGGTCATCTGCCATGAAGACACCTCCATTTAGAATATAATTTCACCAAGGAAGGAGATACAAGATGGAAAAGGATCTAATTTGTAACTGACGCGTGTATGCTCATACATTAAACGTGGAATAACACCATGAGAAAGATCCATCCTGTTACCTCACTCAATAGAGTTTTGGGCGAGTGAGATAAGGCCAAAATCACTCTACCTGACCTTTATCTGAAACGTGTCTACTCATGGTTAACAACGAACGTCCAGTTCTGTATGATTTGGGGTTTACTTTCCGTCGCGTTTGTGATGCTTTTGACTTTTGTAAATGCAATTGGAAATCAGGTGCTTGGCACGAGAGCCTTCGCTCGCCTTATCAATGAAACTGGGGTAAGGACAAGCTGGTAATTAATTTCTTGAATGATTGAAGGATATGCCAATTATTGCCAGTATCAAGAGCCTACTAATAGATCGTACTCTTTGCGTCTTCAGAAAAAGAGATGGTTTTATGAAGAGTTCTTTGACAGAAAGCTGGGAATTTCAATGGGGGGATTTCCCCGGTGGGAGGGAAGCAGCCCCCCAAGTGGGAGCTGGGTATACAAGGCCGTGGAATGCCCCATGACCGGATATGACAGTCCTTTTCCAACGCTCTCTGAAACCGGCCATCCAGTGAGGTTTCAGACTTTACCTAGTGCAGGCATCTTGCTGGGTTGAGCTTAAAGAAAAAGACATGTGGTGCATATGAAATGAATGTTCTTCCTTGAGTAGTGTTCAGTGATATACATGCTTATATATTTTTTGTAGCGTATGACCTTGAGAAATTCGCTCAAGAAGTTCTCTTGTGCAAGTGATGGGTGCGTTATAGCGAGGATATAGTATTTCTTAAAGATCATCTCTCTGGCTCAAACATGATTAAAACTGTAGTGAAATGAAATAAATTGGAAATTCGTGATAGCTTTGTGTTCCCTGAAAATATGCAATATTGCGCGAATGATTTTCCTATAATGAACGCACAGTAGGAACTAGAACGCAGTGTACCACGTGACCTCGAGGAACCAATCACCGGCCTTATAGCGTACCACGTGACCACATTCGACCAATCAGCAACCTTGTTGTGGTCCTGTTCTGGGAATAGACTTTAGTCATCCAGACCAAAATACGGGAGGAAGTTACTCTTATTTTCTCTCAAGATTTCTATTGGTCTCGGCGTTGACTGCCCATCATGAGTGTGTAGGCAAGTGTGACAGAAGCCTACGGTCAAAGGAGGTGAGTGAAAAAGGATGACGGACAGGGAGAGAGGCAGAGTGAAGATAAAATTGGGAGGGAAGGCGTGGAGGCGAAGAGGACACAAGACGGCGGACACAAGAGACACATTTAGCTCTTTTCTGCTTGCACTCACCTTCGCCCCTCTCTCGGGTGCTGCTGCGGGATGCTTTTCTCCATCATTCTCTTATTCTTAGGGTCACGATTATTTGTGATTTTCGTTCAAAGACCTTGTCTAATTTTTTGTTTATTTTTTTGTTTATTTTTTGGTGGGGAGGCTCGCGTAGGCCTATATAGCCTTGACTTATGCACAAACTTCCCTGTTGTATTTGTTAATCAGTGTTATATTCGGGATGTGCTGTAAATGTATTGGTGTTTTATTGTTTACTTGTGTATGTAACACGTTGTGACAAGTTGTGGTGGCAGGTGAATATATTTGTTGAAGAATTGCTTGTGGGTGCACTTGCTCTTAGAACTTTTTGTTGTCATTGATCAGTTCACTTAATTATATGAAGGTGCCTCTTTGATTGTAATTTTTAAATTTCTATATGTGGAACTGATGCCATATATTTAAAGTGTACTAATTCTGAATTTTGTTAATAACAATTTATAAAGAAACAGAATTGTCTGTAATGCATATTAATTACAGAAAATAATAGAATGTGTAATATATAGTATGTTTGTAAGAGATATATATTAGTCAAACGGAATAAATGAAATAGCAACACCCCAAAGGACTAAAATGATAAATGCAGTATTAAACGATAGAATTATTGATAGTATTTTACCAAAACAGGACCTGGTCAATTATTTATCTCTGACATGACTTCTCGACAAGACTTTCTCTTGTAGATTGATGTGAAAATGAATTGTGTATTAATTTTCTGTGCTAACCTTTGGCTTCTGTGTTAGTAGCCCCACCCCCTTCCCCAACCAACCGGCTTGGAGGTCACGGGAAATTGGGAGTTTGGGTGCATGAAATATGTTCAATTTCTGTGGATTGTAGAGAAGAAAAACTGTGTTTTAATATTATGACAGTTTACTCACCCACATGGTTTATCATATGCATGACAATCGTGGTTAAGTCTGCGCATTTAATGATAAATTTGGAATTATCATCAGTGTATATCCCACAACTATAATGTATCCGGATATAAAGCCAATGTAGCAACATGAGTGATGGCTTGTTATTTGAGATGGGTCACATAAGTCTTAGAATCTGTTTATTTGCTTGGAATTGAGAAACATTTTTCAAAGACTAAGTGTTTTTCTTGTAATACCCTACTCACATTGTTCATTAATACAAATTGTATATCATTTAATCTTACGTCTGAATATGTGTTCATTTTTAGAATTAGGGGATGCTTGAAGTATGAAAGTTAAATGTGGTGAGAAATTTGTAGCAGATCATGAAAGGTATTTTTTTACTGTTACACATGTACTTTTATACACTCACTTGTAGTTAAGATCAAGGCTCTCTTTTTATCATAGAAAATGAATGCCAGGAGCCAGGGCAAAAACTTGAAAAATGCCAAATGTCTCTCAGTTTCTTTACTAATTTCATGTTAAGATATTAGTGTTTCACATAGAAATTTACCTATTACCAGCAGGAACATGTAATGTTCACTGTAGGTTTGTTTTGTGACTTTTGCTTACACATAGAGGACTTCACAAGTGCTCAGTTGCCAAGGAGTCAATTTGTAGGCTGACATGACCTCACCTGATTTTCCCTTTCCTTGAGTTTTTGGGATTTGGTTTTCTAATTCCTGTTGACATGAAACCTGCTGTTATTATTAATTATATTTTGATTACTTTAACACTACAAAGAATACTAAGTGATTAAAAAAAAATATATGAAAATCAAGGAAAAAGGTAGACAGGTGAAATAGGTAGTATTAGTAATTAACTCCTTGGTGACTAAGCACTTGTGTAGCCATCTATGTATGTACAATAATAAATAAGCTAAGATCAGTGGACATGGCATTTACCTATATGGCATCCCTGGGAGTAATGTGTTAACTTTCAGCAAAATGAATGTACAAGGTACTGTAGAGTTAATGTATATATAAGAAAAAAATACAAGATTTGCTGTATGTTTAAGGAGAACCAGGAAATGTAGTAAACTAATTTCATTTACAGTGTTGATAGTTTAGCTGTAACACTCCATTACTTTGCAAGGATGCAACACAGAATGAAATACAGTTGAAGTTTAGCAAAATTGAGCCTTTCTGGATTCTTGATTACATCCTTTTAAAAGGACCACTGGGAAGACAAGTGGAATTCAATATATAGTCCTCTACTCTGAGGTAAAGTAAGGGCAAATCTGTATCAGTAACATGATATTTGTGAATTGAATTAGGTAAGGTTATTTATTAATGAAATAACCAAAAATATTTCAAAATGAGACTGTGATCAGTGCCTTTATGTGTACATTGTAGAGTTCCTTGGCAATTTATTGGTAAATTAGGAACCAGTCCAACTGATCTTTGTAGAATATATGTAATTGGAAGTTTGAAGGCCTTTGCCAAAGCATAAGCTACAGCAATTCCTTAACTTGAACACATGCTATGTTTTTTATTTTGTTTTATGGATATTTCTTTAATTATTTATTTTGTGGTAGTGAAGAAGAAAAATGTAATATATTTCATTTACTTGTTGAATGATGCCATGTGAATTATGAATCTGCAACTGAAATTATACAAAGAGGAGAATGAAGATGGAATAAGAAGTGGAGAAGGTGAAAGAAGAGAGAGATGAAAAGGGCAGAAAAAAGGAAAGCAAAACAGCTAGTTAGACACAGTAAAAAATATGACCTAACATGATTTGTGCTATATTTCTTGCTTGTGTGAATGTTGCAAAGAGAAGACAGGATTTTATCTGATTTGTTTTATGCTCTTGTTGGTCAGTCCAGTTTTAAAACTTGAATGCTAAACATGTATGACTGTTTTTAGAAGTTGCTAAATGCCTTGGAATTATATTGGTTACTTCTCTCCTCTTGCTGAACAAATGCTATTATTGAATTTATCATGTATGTTATTGCTATGAAACTTATTACAAAGTATTGTCATCCTTTGAATTATAGGTATTTATAATTGTTTCTACAGGGATACAGTTATTTGTCCACACAAAATAAAATTTGTAAGATAAGTATATTGAGGGAAGATTTTTTTACACTTTCTATAATCTACAGGCTGATCTCTGAAAATATCATAATTCCCTTTCACACAAGTGCAAATACTTCAATCTGTACACTTTTGTAAACAAGAAATATTGCTTTCAAACCCTTTTTAGGTATATCTAGACTGGCTTCAAAATATTTTTATATCATAATCTTGCAGTGTTATTTAACAAATTTTGAGGATGATGACAGACCATAGATTTGAATAGATAAACTAATAGCCTCCCAATTCTTCAGAAGACCAATAATACCGGTCTTTTCAGGTCCCAGAGTCAAAGTTGTTATCCTTTGTTTTAATACTTATGATATTTTGAGAAATACTGTTGCTTGAACAAACCCTATTATGACATGATATATTTTTTTATTTAGTAACTGAATGTTGTTTTGTGTTTTTCGCAATGTTCATACCAAAATTTTCTATTTGACTTTGCCTTGCAAGACACTTTCACTTACACATGCTAGTTAGTACAAATTTGAAGATAATATATGATAAGCATGTATATTGTAGATGGTACATTAAAATTTACCCATGTGTGACAATTGTTAGTAGTTGGATTTAGTGTGTTTCTGACTGTATTGTTTAGATACTGAACTCCTTGCATTTTATTCTTGGATAATGATTATTTTTGTATTCAGAGGATAGTGCATTTATTACTGTTAACACGTACTGTATATTGTTGGGAGTTATATTTGCATTTCTATGTTCTTTTATGGAGGTTCTACCACTATTTTTATTGTTGCTGCTACTGCTTAAATGGTGGTGTTGATGCTGCTGTTAGAGCAGGTGTTTATGGTCATGTTCTTGCTGTTGGGGCTGTTGCTGTGGTATCTATAACTGTGATTATAGTGTAATAATGTTAGTAATAGTAATGATAATATTGGTAAACAATAATGATAAATAATAATAATGATAATGATAAGTAATAATGATGATAAAGAAAAATGATAAAAATAACGATAAAACAATGATAGTAAAAAAATTAAGTAATAGTAACAATCAAAGAAACAAACATAATGATAATGATAAAAATAATTATGTTAGAAATTATAATAATGATTGTAATGAGTAGTTAATATTTTTTGGTTAGTATTGTTACAAATAATAATGGTGATGACAGTGATAATAGCTAATGATGTTGATAATAATAATAATAATAATATAATAATAATAATAATAATAATAATAATAATAGTAATAATAATAATTGTTATTGTTATGATTATTAAATGATGATAAATTATGATGATGGTGATGATGATAGTAATGATATTTATAATGATATTAGTAATAATGATAATTATAGTGATAATACCAATGATAATGATGATGGTAATAATGGCAATTGTTGTTATTGTAATGGTATTCTGTTGCTGTTGTTACTATTAGTTATGTTATTTTCATGATCTTGATGTTTATTAATATAATTATAGTTATAATTATAATGAGAATAATGATATTATTATTATTATTATTATTATTATTATTATTATTATTATTATTATTATTATTATTACTATTATTATTATTAATGATAGTAGTAATAATGATCTTTATAAAGATGATATTGAAAATTCAAATATTGATAATAATGATAATAATAATAATAAGGGTGATCATAATAATAGTAATAATAATGATGATAATAATAGTTATAATAATAATGATAATGGTACTACCAATCATAATAGTATTAGTAAATAGAAGTCATGATAATGTTATTACTAATAATAATGATAATGAAAATGATGCTAAGGATTATATAAATGATAATGAAAATGATGCTAATGATTATATAAATGATAATGAAAATGATGCTAATGATTATATAAATGATAATGAAAATGATGCTAATGATTATATAAATGATTATGGTAATGATAATGATCATAAAAATGATAAGAAGAGTATTGATAATGATAATGACAATAAGGATAATTATAATGATAATAATGATGGCAATGATGATAATAGAAATAATAGTAATAATGGTGATAATAATTATTGCAATAATTATAATTATGATAATGATAATGATAATAGAAAAAGATACTAATGATAATAGTAATGATAATCATAAAAATGATAGTATTGGTAATGGTAAAACTAGTAAACATAGTGACAACAATAATGATATATGATGGTGATAATATTGATATTGATAATGATAGTGACTGACATTGAGAAAAATAATTATGACAGTGATAGTAATAATGGTAATGATTATAAATATGATGTAAATGATGACAGTGATATTGATGATAATAGCAATTATTATGACTGATAATAAATAATGATGATGATAATGATGACAGTGACAATGATAATAATGAACATGATAATAATGACAATGAGAATGGCAATGATAATGATGATGATGATGGAAATGGTAATTAGAGAGATTATGATAAAAATTGTAACTGATGCTGATCACAGTGAAAGAGATATTAACAAGTGATAATGTTAGTGATAAGTGGTAGTAATGTTATAATTGCTATTGATAATGATAAGATAAACAGTGAGGAAAATCATGATAATAAAGAAAATAATGATAACAGTGTAATTTTGGTAATAGCAATGCTTTTAATAACTCTTATAATAGTAATGATTATAAAGATAGAAATAATGGAGATAAGGCTGACTGTATTACAAAATTTTTGATATTAACTATAGAAATGATAGTTATGATAATGATGATAGTAATAATGAGAATAGTAATAATGATATGGATGATGATAGTAATAATGAGAATTATTGTAATAATAATGAAATGATGATTATTGTAATAATGGTGATAATGAAAATGATAACCATTAGGTGATAAAAATTATTGTATCAGTAACACCATTATCATTATCATCATTATAAATACTATAGTATTTATAATGATGATAATGGTATTATCATAATGATAGTAATTGTGATCAAAATATTGATGATAGTTGAGGATAATAAAAAAATGTTAGTGATAATGAAAACAATAATGATAATGATATAATGAGAAGAATACTAATAGTAATAATGATGATTGTAATAAAGATATTCATGATCATAGGAATGGTAATGATGGCAATAGTAATAACAGTGATAATGGTAATGATAAGAATGATGACAATAGTAGTATTAACATAGTTAACAGTGATAATGATAATGATCATAATAGTTATAATGATATTGATGCAAATTATTGTGATAATGATAATGTTGACAATGATCATAATTGTTTAAATAAAGATAGCAGTATTAGAAACAAGAAATACAATATCTTTATTGTTATTGTTTATGATTCGTGTTTCTTTTTATTGTAATTTAATGTTACTGTTATAGTTATTAGTGTTATAATTATAATTATTGTTATTATTTTACTGTTATTTACTTTACCATTATCATTTTGATACTTAACATCATCAGTGTCATAGTGGTTGTTATTATTATTTGTTATTGTTATTGTTTTGCCTTGGTTGTCATTATTTGTTTTTTGTTATTTTTATTATTGTTATCATCTTATTGTTAACATAAATGTAATCATTGCCAGTATTATTGATGTTGTTGTTATTGTTAGGAAGTTTATCATTATTATTATTATTGTTATTGGTATTGTTATTGTTATCATTATCCTTTGTATTATTACTGTTATACTTAGTTAATTAGCTATTATTACTATTAGTATTAATTTGTTGCTGCTTTTGTTACTGTTATTTATGATTATCATATTGTTATTGTTATTGTAATTATTATTGTTATCATTACCAGTACTAGTAGTAGTTGTAGTAGTAGTAATAGTATTAGTATTAGTAGTAGTAATAGTAGTAGTAATAGTAGTAGTAATAGTAATAGTAGTAGTAATAATAGTAATAGTAGTAGTAATAGTAATAGTAGTAGTAATAGTAATAATAGTGTTGTTATTGTTGCTGTTATGATTATTATTATAATTGCTATTGTTTTAACCCAATCACCCCATACGGCAAGAATACATGTCATGCCCAATATAATACAAGTTTTTTATTGTAATTACACATAGATGGCTCTACAAGTGCTTAGTCACCAAGGAGTCAGTTATTAGTCCTATGTTTCTCACCTGTTCACCTCTTTACCCTTACTTTTGGAAAGGGTCTTTTTCATTATTTCATTGTCTTAAATGTTATCGAGATTTAATAATCATAACATCAATAACAATAATAATAGTATCGATATCAACTGTATTAAAAAGAAAAACACATTTTCCAGCCAATTCAAGGAATGGGGAAACCAGGATCACTAGGGCTACTGATAGACTCCTTGCCAGCTGAGCACATGTGGAGCCATCTGTATGTAACGTTCACAAAAAATACAGTGGACAAAACAAATCCGGGGCGAATGGGTTAATAGTAATAGTTGTTATTGTTATTTTTATTGTTATTGTTAGTAATAATTGTTGTTATTATTGGTATATTTATTATTATTGTTAATGTTTTGTTATTATGAGTATGATTGATTATGATTATGATGACTATTGTTGTTACTGTTACTATAATTTTTAATTTATTTTTCCTTTATTTTTAGTTTTATTATTTTTAGAAATATCTTGGTCATTCTTTTGTGTATGGGTACTTTCATTATTGTTATTGTTATTTTTGATATTCTAACATTGTTGTTATTATTATTATTGTTTTTGTTGTTGCTGTTATTAGTATTATTATTATTATTATTGTTGTTGTTGTTGATCATAATTATTATCATTATTATCATTATTATATTATATTATATTATATTATATTATATTATTATATTACTTTATTATTATATTATATTATATTATTGTTATTGTTATTGTTATTATTATTATTATTATTATTATTATTATTATTATTATTATTATTATTATTATTATTATTATTATTATATTCCATTATTATAATTTTATTATTCTATTATTTTATTATTATATTATCATTATTATTATATTCAATTTTTATTATTCTATAATTTTATTATTCTATTATTATTATTATTCTATTCTATTATTATATTATTATTATTATGATTTTTTATTGATGCTATTATTTCTATTCGTGCTTTTATTTTTAATTTTTATTATTATTATTGATTTTGTTATTGTTATTGTTGTTATTGTTATTATTGTCATTGTTATTATTATTGTAATTATTGTTGTTATTGCTATTGTTATTCTTCTTCTTATTGTTGTTGTTGTTATTATTATTATTGTTAACGTTATTGCTATTGTTATTGTTATTGATGTTATTGTTATTATTGTTATTGTTATTATTATTATTGTTGTTGTTGTTGTTTTTGTTGTTATTGTATTATTTATTATTGTTATTGTTATTATTGTTGTTGTTGTTACTATTATTATTGTTATTGTTATTGTTGTTATTTTTAGTTATTATTTTTAGTCATTATTGTTTTTGTCATTATCGTCATCAACAACAACAACAACAACAACAATATTGATAATGATGATTATAATAATAGCAGTAATAAATATAACATTAATTAAATTAATGATGATGAACAATTGTTCATTTTTATTATAATTGTTTATTAATATTTGTAATAATTGTTATTTTTATTATTAGTTATATTGTTATTGTTGTTGTTGTTGTTAATACTGTTATTATTGTTGTTATTAGTATTATTTTTAGTATTAGTTGATATCATTATCATTTTCATTTATATTATCATTGGCATTATTATTCTTATAAATACTATCATTATCATATTTTGTTATTATTTTTGTTAAAATTGATTTTACAATGTTGAAACTGCTACTGCTGCAGCTGCTTCCAATGCTGTGTGTTGTTGATATTATTATCAGGATTATTTTTTAGTACGTAAAAATGTATATATATATATATATATATATATATATATATATTATTATTATCATCAGTATTATTATAATTATTGCTATCATTATTATCACTGTTGTCATTGTTATTGTTATTATTTATATACTGCTATTATTATTGCTATTATTATAAAAATCATTGTCAATATTATTATTATTGTTTTTATTGTTATCATTATCATTAGTAGTAGTAGTAGTAGTAGTAGTAGTAGTAGTAGTAATTTTTTATATTACTTTTATTGTAATTATTATTATTACTAGTGTTACAAAAGTGCTACAATTTACGAATGATTTGTTAAGTTTATCATCACAATTATATTCCAATATTTCAATGCCATCCCTTATTTACCACAGTCTACGATGTTGCAACACAGAATCATGAATTAGATTTGCTTAATGTGGAAGGTCTCATCATGGAAAAAAAACTGGATAGTATGTCCATGCACAGGAGCCAGTTCCTGCCCACTATTACCTGGGGGTAGTATGTGTTATGGTAAACTGAAATATACAAAAATATAAAGAATACCCCAAAGACAGTTTATCTTGTTACTTTCATTAATGCACAGAGTGTAAACTACCTGGAGAGATAATATGGAGTCTGCTCAATGAAAACAGGTTGTTATCATCTACAGCATAATTTATCACAAATAAAGACATCTGAAAATGGCAAAACAGCAATCCCAGAAATCATACAGATACTCCTACTACAAGAAAAAAGAAAAGTCCTAGTATCTGCTATGAGCAAACACAATTCTGGGCACTGCATTTCCAAAAATTCTGAACTTCGTTGTAGCCAATAAAGGTGCTGACAGCTTCTGACCTCCTTGTGACTAAAGGGGCTCGATGATACTGAAAAATAACAAAGGGACAAGAATGGTATTCAGATTTGTACATCTTCAAAGAAATTTTGAAATTTATTTGGTAATAAACTTCAGATGAATAAGTTGGAATTCATGCCTAATAAAAGTAATCTAGGCTATGTTCACATAAAGAAAAAAATAAATAAATGTATATAATGAAAAGCTGAAAAGAAAATACTGAAAATTAGAGTAAGTGATGACATAGTAATTTCACACAATTGTTTTAAAAAGATGCACATCATTTTCCAAGAGAGAAAAAAGAAAAAGATAAAGTTGTTCTCATTGTGGAGGTTTATCATTTTACCAAATACAACGAAAAGACAAGTAGAACAAAAGGAAACTACAGGAAAACACGCAAATATGCAGAAGACCTTTCTGCCAGATGAAACAGGAAAGTGAAAAGGCCTTCGGCATATTCGTGTGTTTTCCTGTACTTCCCTTCATTGTTCTATATGCAATTTGTTTGACATGAATTCCACACAAAGAAAAGAATTTAGAATTAAGAGGCAATTCTAATTATGAAATAATCAATGAGCTTAAAGAGGCCGTTTTGCTGCAAGATTTTTGTTATGATGGGTACATTAACCAATCTCTAATTTCTTCACTTTATTACAGGTATCATTTGAAAATCCTTTTCAAGGCAAAATAAATAGCCCTCATAGATTTTCTATATTCTCACAATTTGTGTGGTTCTAGTGCGAAAATAATAGGTAACATAATCTGCAAATAAAATTAAGTCTTATGCAAACTATTTTGCATAAAGGGAATTGAGAAAGTACATTATTTTGTGCCTTCTGTGATGAATAAGATTATATGAACAAGTAAAATTGATCCTCAAATAACCTAGCATATGCAGATTTTGTCATGAGCACATAGAGGTCAATAAATATGAATACACATATATTTTCATATTTTCTAGATGGAGTTATGAATGCAATATTGGTTGATTATGAACATTTGGTTATATAGATATTTCACCTCTGGAATAATGGGAGAAATGGGTGATAGCATTCAACATGCTTACCAGTTTCCAGCATACCCAGTCCTGGCTCTTTCTCCCTCGTCCATCATTAACTTCACTTGCTCTTCAACTTTGACTAGTTGGTTTTAGACTAAATTTATTCATAGACAGTAAGAATAAGCTGAACTGCAAGGCAATGCATTGCATGTGTTTATATCATAAGGTCTTTGGTGGGCAGGAGCCTATGCTATAGCATTTACAAGTTCACATTGCTGCAACCTTCACATCTCAACTTTTTACCTCAGCAGCCAAGAAAAGAAATCTTATGATTCCAAATAGGGTTTTCAAAAGAATATAAAGGAAGGGTACACTAATGAAACATGGATTTTCTCACTGAGATTTTACTTTGTCTTGTATTTCACAACAACACTTTCTTTTGATGTGATTTACGGTAATTTGCATACAGTGTATAACAATTTTATGTATATATAGACCATCTCCAGTGATGCAAAAGTGCATTTCTAAAGCAAGAAATAATTTTTTCATTCATATACCTATGAGACACCCCCCTCAAAAAACTACCTACCTACTTCATGACAATAGTCTTACATAGGTCAGTGCTAGTAGGCCAATAGGTTCATCAGAGAATGAAGAACTAATTTTGTCCTGATTTCCCAGGTGTTTGAGGCATGGCTGACCCAATGTTTGTTGCCCAGCGTACTTCCTCCAACCAGCTTTCTCTCAACATTAGTGACGTCAGTGAGTATTCATGATCCTGCTTTTGTCCTCTGCTTTCCTGGGGGAAGAATTTATTTATAGATAAATAACTATTATGTCCATTTCACTACATAATTTAACACCCCCAGATACATCTTGGGTACATAGTTTATGTAGGGAATATTATTATGAAATATGAGCAAATCTCTTTGAGTTTGTTTTCTGGAATATTAAAGATGTAAAATTTAGGGGTTAGATTAGAAAGTGAATTTTTTTCCAAGGGAAGGCTATAGAGAAATGGCCTTTGGAGTCCTTTACTTATTTAGGAATATAATAAGCACATTCTTAATGTAGAACATTTTGGCACATGAGCTTGACATGGCATGTGTTATCAGTTATTGAACTTGTTCAGTATAGATTACACAACAATATATGGTATGTTAGAAGATATTTTCATTTCAATGTTTTTAACCTGTAGATCTGCCAGAACCACACTGAGTTTAGAATTACAGAGGTTCATTTATGTATTTCTAGATTTGTCATTAATACGATATGAAATGCTAGATGATTATCTGTTGTTGTCAATCTTAGAAGGAATGGAATTTTATTGTCGATTGATATTGTAAAATTGTCTTTTTGTTCCTACCAAGCATACTCCCTAGTGGAAGTATATGGAGGAAATATAGCCAGTTATACAAAGAATTTTGTTTAACTGATTGGATAGCTATCCCTTGAGATTTGATGTTAAAATTAAACTTTTGGAAGCTTAAAGTTATTTTGATTGTTAGATATAATGTCAGGCACCTTAACCTCAAGAACAAAGATTAAATTCCAATAGTATGCCATATGAGTTTATGGCAAATAAAGTCACATTCATAATACATTTATAAAATGATTTTTCAAAATGGTGTTTTGTACAGCTGTCATAACCTACTGCTGCTGGGGATGGCAAGTACATACATGCCATGCCAACAATGAGTTTGATTTTTTTATTTATTGTCTTTATATATATGTCTCCACAAGTCCTTAACCCTACAATGATGGTGCCAGAAAGTTCTGTATATCACTCGTTCCAGTGACTTTTGGCAACCATCTAGCCTTTTGGCTGGGGAGTTTGTTGCATTTAACTGAAGTGCATGTGCTCGCCTTGCTTTAGAGAGTCATGATACCTATAGCCATACCTGTCATGATTAGTTGTTTTTTCATGACGGTTATAGGTGTACCTGGCTATTAAATGCTATTCACCAAGTAGTCAATTACTAATACAACCTATCACACTTGTTTACCCTTTTTCAAGACTTTTGGGAATTTTCTCTCTTTTTTGTATTACTATTAGTAATAACATTTTAATAATGATAAAGTCAGCATTGATATTGATAGTATTAGTAAAACAAACTTATTTATTGAAAACTCCAGGAAAGGTTAATCAGATGAGATCAATAGGTCTATTACTTGACTTCTTGGTGGTTGAGCACTTGTAAAGCCATCTGTGTGTAGAGACATTACAGAATAAAAATGCAGTCAGCATTATATTTTCCTGCCATCATTGGGTCAGGTTGAAACAATAATTTAAGGAAGAATTTGTCAAAGCAAAGGGAATTGATGATGTGAATAGATAGTGAGGAAAAGATTTTAGGGAAAGGTTAGTAGCAGAAACAGTTTGTCTAGAAGTAATTAAAAGTCAGAAAGAGATAATTTAGTTATCGTGCAGGATAAAACATGCTCTCAAGCACTCTTTTCAAAGGCTTGAAAGAAATTTTTACAATATAAGTGAAGAGAAACTGTAAACATCTGCTGTTAGCCATACTAACAGCAGATGTTTACATTTTGTGGGCTGCTTTCCCTTTATGATACTTGTCAATTGAATTTCTATAGGAAAGGAAGTATTGGAAAGGTGGTAAAATGGTTTTGATATGCATGATATGCTTTTTAAAAAGATATGGAGTCTGTTTCATATGTACATTTGAGTTTGTTTAGTGTGAAGGTACATGCACTGCCCACTGTAGTTTTGCTTGGTCAGGTTTGATACATAAAGATGACTTCACAACCAAGTTTCCAAATTTTCAAGTTTCCAAAGAGTCAATTAACAAAGCTTACCTGACCTTACCTGTTTATCCCATTCCACATTTTTTTTTTTTTTATTATTTAAATTGTTTTACTTCTGATCCTATTATTATTTTTAATGCTTTGTATTTGTTATACTCTTTTGATAATTTAATCATTATTAGAATAAAACTTTCTAAAAATTCAAGAAATGGGTTAAAGAGGTGAGACCAGGTAAACCAAGTAATTGATTTCTTTGTTACTAAGAACTTGTTGAGCCACTTGGAAACACTTAGAACTGCAAACCCTCCACAAAATCCAGCCACAAAAGAGACAAGATTTTTCAAGTTTCACAAAGGAAGGTTATGGTTGCAGCGTTTCAAGAGCTCAAGATTGCACACCAGAAAGTGTGTATTTCATTTTTAAATCTCAAATATGGAGTGTTAGAGTGCACAGTTATCACATCTACTTGTGCTTGTGAATGAAAATTAGGCCTAGATTACTGTGTGTATATTGATAAAAACACAAAGAATTTTATTATATGGAATTATTGAATGTGTATTTAGATGTAATTATAAGTATTAGATATATAAATAGAAGGGGAAGATGATGTACCAGGTATTAACACTGATACATAATAGTATAGTGTGTGGAGAGGGAATGTGGGTAGAGGAAAAGAAATAGGGTTTGGCTGGATGAAATATGTCATACAGCACTAGAATTACTACTTTAACTTGTGATGTTACATTCACAAGGGGAGTGGGGGTATGGTAATGATATTTGGGCGTAATTCATTCTGATAAAGCCTGATGTTGTAGATAGATCCACTTTTTAACATACCCATTCATATATTAATAGGTAAATTCTTTGTATTTGTGCTAACTTGGTTTTTTTTTCAGTTGATATTATTGGCCAAGATGACCCTGATTATGCAGCATCAGCCATTTCGGTGTATGGAGGGGTACAGATGGGAGGAGGGGGAGGAGGAGGGGCTGCAAGTGAAGCAAACTTTTCTACCATTTCCTCTGCGAGTAGACCTGACCCCGATCTGGAGAGCAAACGTAAAGCCTATGTAAGTGTTATGTCATTCAAGTATAGTATTTCTTGTATATTAATGTGTAATTGGTATTAATGTGTTATGTATGATTTGATGACATTATAGTTCGAAACACAGTATTGGAACCTAATAGGCATATGTGTTGCTTTTTTTTTTCTCTCTTTTTTCCAAATATTTTAGGTACGTATTATAGAACAGCCCCAGGCTAAGGCACTCCGTTTTCGTTATATTTGTGAAGGACGTTCGGCTGGATCAATACCAGGAGTTCGAAGTACAACAGAAAATAAAACTTACCCAGCTATTCAGGTGTGTGATACTTTTTTCTGTTTATATTATAAATAAATGTTTTAATGTTTAGAATTAACAAAGTTTTATAGAAAGCTAAGGTAGAAGTAAATTTCTTTGCATATTGTATGTAGTAGATGTCTGCATTTGAGATTTTTAAAGATTTATTATGAAAGCACTGAAAGATGATTTCAATTTCAAGTGCAAGGCTTTTAGGTTTATGTATTTTGTACAGGAAAAGAAAGCAAGAATATGCATTTTCTAAGACTTCTCTCTTTAATCCTTTTTTTATACTCATTTTGTTGTTCTTGTCATCAGGTGGTAGGATACAAAGGACCTGCTGTGGTGGTGGTGTCCTGTGTCACTGTTGACCCACCTTACCGACCCCACCCACACAACTTGGTGGGGAAGGAAGGATGCAAAAAAGGCGTGTGTACAATGACCATTAACAATGACTCCATGCAGTGTGTCTTTAGCAACTTGGGAATCCAGTGTGTCAAAAAGCGTGATGTGGAAGATGCCCTCAAGTTACGAGAGGAGATTAGAGTGGACCCTTTCCAGAGTGAGTTGGGAGCAGTGAATGTTCTATTCATGATTTCTGAATTTGTTGGTTTGGATTTTCATGGATGTATATACACTCTTGTTGATTAGGTAATTAATGTATTTGATATAAATTGAAAACAATTTCAAAACAAGCTTGAATAAATATTGTGTTAGCATATAGTCTAAATGTGAAGAAGCACTCTGCGAGAACTGGTTTGTCTGGTTTGGTTATGATACTATTCCTTTGTTTTGCAGCTGGGTTTTCTCATCGTAACCAGCCACAGAGTATTGACCTTAATGCTCTGAGATTGTGTTTTCAAGTATTCCTTGAGGGATCAGAAAAGGGAAAATTTACCTTCCCTTTAAAACCACAGGTTTCAGATCCAATTTATGACAAAAGTAAGTTAAATGTGATTTTAATTGGTATCTTTGTTTTGTTGCATCTTCTGTCAATTCAGCTGCTTAACTAGTTCTGTGTTTAGTCTCTTCTGTTTTTCTTTCTTTGCCCTTTGCGTAAGAGATAGCTTACTTGTATCCCTGTGTAAACTATAAGGTTTATTGATCTATCTTATCAACTGCTAGTCCCTCTTTCCTGTTTTGCCTCTTTCCTAATTTAATTCTATCTTCTCATACATTCTGTTTTTCCTATCTTCTCTTTCTTTTTCTCTTTGTCATCCTTTCCTTGTCTTTCCTCTCTCTTTTCTTTCTTTAGTTTTCCTTTAGGCTTCCTATGCCAACGCATCTCCATTTATGAAATAATTTCTTGATTCATTTATTTATTTATTTATTCCTGGTGTCAAACAGGGATATCAATGTATTATCTTGTGTCTTATATATTTCATGTAAATAAAGATTTCATTGAATATTAAGTCATTCCTAGTCAGTGGGGAAAAAAGCAATAGGAAAATAAGGCAGTATAAAAATGTGTCTTGTTTGTTTCTATTTCAATATATGACCTGAATCTTCTCTGGCAGAGGCCACATCAGATCTGATTATCTGCAAGCTCAGTGACTGCACGAGCAGTGTGGCTGGTGGCAAAGAGATTATTCTCCTCTGTGATAAAGTTACTAAAGGTAAGTGGTTGTTATGGTTTTGTTATTGTTATTTAGAATTAAAATATTTTTTTATTATTTCCTCTTTTTTTTTCTATTATATTGTTCCCTTCCGGAGATTATTATATGGAGGAATATGTATATAATGGATAAATCCTCAAAAGTTCATTTGATATTATATATAAATGGAAACTTCAAAATAGTAAATGACAAGTAAATAACCATATTTGATTATTTTTTGGGGGGAAAGAAACTCTCCTTGATTTTTACTGTAATCAGTTGTATATTTGCAACTAAGAATAAGGAAACTGTGACTTGTTTCAGATTTTTAGAAGTTGTCTTGACTGTGTTTACTGAAATGATTTGGAGGCATTAACCATTCTTTGTTACAAAACATTAAACCTAAAGAGAAATTCCATCCACCAGAGGACATTCATGTCCGCTTCTATGAGGTCAAAGATGGAATGATAGAATGGGAAGCCTTTGGTGACTTCCAAGCTTCTGATGTCCACAAGCAAGTGGCCATTTCGTTTAAGACTCCCAGATATAAAACTCTTGAGGTAAATATTATCTTAGTTGTCTTTGGTATAGATGTAAACAAATGCAATTTGAAATGTCACCTTAAGAGATATAATTTGAAGTTGACATGATACATGAATAGCAACTCTGTAAAGACCCTAGTTTGTTAGCAGTAAGGTAATCCATGTGAAGGCATTACTTTTAACTTCCATTGACTCGGGAATCTCTTTAGAGAACCTTGCGTATTTCTATTGTAGCTTTTTCTTGTTCCATCTAGATTTTAAAGTAGAATTGTTTCCAGATGTTATAGTAAGGGTAATATTGTGGTTTCACTTTGAATTTGTTTGTAAGTAAATGCTAGTAAGTCCTTTAATACAAAAAGAAATTATAATAATAGAGTAGTATTTTTATTGTAAGTTTATGTAAGCATTTTTTTTATATATAGCTAAAGTACTATTTGTGTCTTATTCTGCATTTGTAGATAGAGAACCCCATAAAGGTGTACGTGCAGCTGTTGCGACCATCAGACAAGAGTACCAGTGAGCCACGGCCATTCCAGTATTTGCCTCTAGACTCAGGTAGGCCTTTCACGTCATTTAAGAGGCTAAAGAACAATTATGGGTTATTCCAGCGTATTCTTGGCCTGGACTCACCCTTGGCAGCTTCTACAACCATAGAAGACAGTCTTCGTCACAAGACACCTCAGTCTCCCAGATCAGGCTTTCTTGACAGTATTACACTGGAGGAAACAAAACCAACACCACCATCATATATCAAAGTACCTTCACCTCCTGCAGCACAACCTCAGCCCCGTCCGCCCCCCTCAGCCTCACCCCCACCACTGGCTCAGCCGAAGACTCCTACTCCCCCATCACTCTCTCCTCCAATGGCAGGAGTTTTCCCATCACCAGGACAGAGTATTGATGATATCAAGCAGAGACTCACAGCTACCCTAGACAGGAGGAGAGCAGGTGCTACGTCACCCAAAGCAAATGTTGCTCAGCCAAGACCCTCACCCTTCTGGTCAGATGATGCTAGTGTATATTCAGACCCAGACATGTTGGATGATGTCCTCAGTCAAGGTAGTGTGAATGACCTCCTATCTGCAGTAGGGGATGGATTTGCAGTATATGAAGACATAACAGGTATATCGGATTCTACAAACAACAATCCCCTGGGTGGGGATGCTGTTTATGGAGATGCATCATATGCATCGTGCTATTCAAATCTTGAGTTTGTGATGGGTCAGGCTAGGACTGCAGCCACCCCAGGAACAACCACAGGAGGCAGTAATAAAGTAGAAGAAACACCTCCATCTTTACCCCCAAAGAAAAATCCAAGAGGTTCTACTATACAACAAGATGATGACTTTGGAGAGTATGGCACACCCTCTAGTCAACCTATACATCCAAATAAAGCTGCTTTATTATTAGAGAGAGGCTTCCGTCTGGGAAATATCACCAGTGTGAATAACACAAATCAGAGTTCTGGTAATCATAGCGTAGATAATGCTTTATATTATGATCCAGGTGGGAGCCTTCAAGCGCCTTTAGGCTCGGCCTCAGAATGTGATGAACTAGAAGATATGTGGGATGAAACGTCAAATCAGCCTCAGGAACGCACTTGTGAACAGTTGCCACGCACCGTCCTTGATTTGTTTGTATAATGTGACATCTTTTCCCATGGGCTGAGGGCACCTATTTAAGCCACAGGAAACAGTTAAAGAAGAAAAAGAAAAGATGAGAATAATTGGAGGGATATACCAGAAAAGATTAATTTAACTTTTTTAAATGTACAAAATTGGGTGTATTTCATACTTCTATTACTAAGTCTTTTATGGTTGTTTTTTCTTGAAACTTGTCTTAAAAACATGTTCTTAGGTGTTTGATAAGAAAGCTGTGCAAGATTACCAGAAAAAAAGAGACATTTCCTCTCTTATCTGTAATTTCTCTTGCATTATGCACTTTTATCATGCCAGTTCATTTTCTTTTAGGCTTCAGTCCTGATATTTCCTATTCATATTGATGAGTGAAATGGCTTATGGGAACAGCTTTCAGTCAGCCGTTCGTCACATAGTATGGCCTTTGATCACTTCATTTAAGAATCTCGTACATATTTAGAAGCAATTTAGGCTCTGGAGGATCATTTATGGCTTCAAGATTCCACTTTGGGGTCTCTACCAATGTGGCTGAATTTCAAGTCTCTTTCCAGAGTGTTCCTATGAAATGATGCTGTACTGTTTATATCATGAAATATTCATTGCTGAAGTTTGTGCTCATTTTTATCTCAAATGATCAACTATCGTATGTAGTTCATTCACACACCTTGTCAAAAAAATAAATAAGATACTGGGGCTCAGTGTAGTTTATGCATTTTTTTTTTAGTTTAGCACATGTCATGGAACATTTGTAGGGTAACAGTGGTAGGTGTTTTGATGTTTGTTTAATTTGTTATGGTGTTCAAAGGGATTTCAGATGTCTCGTATTTTGATTTGTCTAAAGGATAGATGAGAAGTGTGTAAAACAGATTACATATGATAGTTTTGTTTTGATTTTATGCCAACCATTTAGTTTGCCTGTTAAACTTGCTTTCATTAACATTTTATTTTCACATGCATTAACTGCTACAGAATTCTAGTCAGGGTTGATCAGGTTGTGGTGAATATTTAAAAGAAAAATGAGATTAATGTGAAGAACCACCAGTGCATTCTAGGTTAGTATGCCATTTTAACAAAAAACAATAGAGAAAGTAATGTCCTGGGCGACAATTTATCAACATTTAGGTACTAAGGGAATGTTTGTCACTATTCTCATTGAAAATAATGAAAAATGGGATAAAAGAAAGGCAATATATTTATTTTGTAAAGATTGTGAAACACAAGTGATCCAGTACATTTTAATTAATAACTGAATGTGAAAAAAATATTTGTTTCACCAGTTTGGTGGAATATATTCTTAAATGATAAGAAAGAGAGAGAGAAAAAATCAGGATGCCAAAGTAAGCATTATTTAGTATTCCTGTTTCTGTTACTCAGAAATGAGATACTGTAAGAATCCTGAAATAATATTCTCATTGTAATTATAATGTGTAAAACAGGAGGAATTTTCAAATTCCTTATTAGTTGAAATAATCATATTACTAATGTTACTTCTGGGGTAGCTAAAAGTTTCCGTGTTGTGAAAGAGGTGGTGTACAGATAGATGAAAAAAGTAACTCACCGCAAAGGGTTCCTAGGAGATCTGTCCTTCTTTTTAAATCATTATTCAGGTGAGATATTTAGGTGCTTTAAATAGTAATCTAGTCATTGAATTTGCTTGTCATAATGTGTGACAGATGTTTAACAACTGGCAACATATTATCTGGGAATCAGATAGAGTGGAGTAAGTTGTTATATATTAAATGAATCTTTTTGCGTGATTGAATTAGGTGCTCAAATACAGAGACATAAAACTCTCTAAAGAATTGAAAGTGCAATTTCATTTGTGGTTAATATTTTAACAGCCATATTTCAAACTATTTGTTAAGCTGCTTGGATGATTTTAACAGGAATAAGGGCAGTTAACAGAGGCCTTTTAAAGACTGCATAAATAATTGGCTACATAAACTGTGCAAGTCAGAACTCTTGTTTGCCTTTTTATAATGAATTTAGAAATCCCTTTAACCCACTGCAGTCAGGAAAATGTATTTTTTTCACTGTAGTCTCTACACATATATGGCTACACATATATTAGCTACCAAGGTTAGTAGACTTTGTGACCCCAATTGATTTTCTGTTGTCTAGAGTTTATGGGAGAAATATTTTTTTAATTAATGCTATCAGTATTGATGCTGACATCATTATCAAAGACATAATGATAATTATAATGAAAATTGAGCTATCTACCTTTTATGTTGGGTTAAAAGACAGTATTCATGATTTACTTCTTCATATACTTTCTTTGTTAAATGTGAGAATATTTGAAATTTGGTTAGAGTTGATCATATTTATGTTTATAGATTTTACATGGTACTGTTGCTATATTCCAATATAAATGCCATTTCAAAAGTTGTAATGTAAAAGAAATCAATGCTAGCCTTTGTTTTTTTAAGTATAAACCCTCAGCATTATTGTAGCTGTATCAGTATCAACATACATTAGTTAGACTTACAAGTGGGGCAAGAGTTTTGACAAGCACTGTACAATATTTAGGAATGGCTGTGTCTGTATGTGTGTGTATATATCTGTGCCACTGCATGTTTGATAGCTGACTGGGTCCTTTTTTAGGAGCTAGTTGTCTTAAAATCATTGATTCTCTGTATTCTTTATGTACAAGCATTTGAGTGGATGTAATTGAAATTTATTACAGAAAGGATAGGAATAAGTTTGTTGGAGGAAGGTCTCTAAGTTGATATGTTTTAGAATATAGTAGTAGGTAATATAATGCAAATTTTTGTTTGTATGTTACAGACTTTTAAGATTCTTTATTTAATGAATTTTATCTACCAAGATAGTACAAGTGTGGCCACAATTACCCCTCCGACGTAAAATGAGTGCACAGGATTGGTTTTCTAGTTGGTGCTTTCTAATGTTGAAATTCAGTTGCAGGTGGAAGTGTTTTATTTTGTTTGTCACTTGGAGAGGTTGAAAATATATACGATAGGGGAACTAGTCATAGTGTAATGTGGAATCTTGTATTTGGTATTTTCTTTTTCTCATAGAACAGTAAACGTAGAAAAAAAATCTGAAGGTACTGTAGGATGTGTTCACAATCATTATATAGAACCGCCTCCCAAGCCGGACTTGGTCTGTGGGTACCACATCTTCATGATGTCCTTACCAAGATGAGTTGTTCTTGTCCAGTGATGTGAGGTCCAAGAAGTATAAAATGTGTGTTATATTATGCTTTCATTTGTTAGTGGATGAAGATTTAAGAGTTTTATTAGTTCAAGATAGTAATGTACTGTTTTTGACTTTTGCAGTTTCATTGCATGGTTTATCAATTTTATATTAATGTCCTGAGCATCTTAAAAAAGAAAAACATGTTATTTCAGAATTTAGAGTGCAACATAGACTATGAAAGGCCTATGCTTGTACATGTGTTTCTCTGTAAGTGTTTAGATGAGTGTGCTCTCTTGGGTACTGTATGCCTGTGTTGACTTTTTCTGCTTATTTTTTAAGGGTACAAAAAAAAATAAAATGTGGAAATCAGACTTTTCTTGATCTGTAACTATTTAGCCTAAACTATGTGATGTACCACTGTCTTCTGGCTCTTATTGTAAGTAAACAAACAAGTATATATTCATTTGACAAGTGGAATAAATAAAGGTGAACCAGAGTCATTGGGTGAACAGAGATGTACACAATAATTACAATGATTTTTGTGGACATGTGCCTCACTTACATAAAAAAATACTCCATGCACTTATGAAAGGACATTATATTTGCTCCTTTCCCCACACACTTGATCCTTTATTTTTAAATATTGTTATAATTTGATAACTTAAAATTACTTATAATGTTAGTTTATTAGGTTACTAATTATTTATTTTGAATGTTTAGTCCTATCATGATTTTGCTCATTCATTCACTAGTGTACTCACTGAATGAAGCATACTTATTTATATACAGTTTATTGTTTTAAACTCATGGACACACACACACACACACACACACACACACACACACACACACACACACACACACACACACACACACACACACACACACACACACACACACACACACACACATTCATATTCGTATTCATATTCATATTCATGTTCATGTTCATGTTCATGTTCATAATTGTATTCAGTCAGATTCACACACATGGATGTGTATGTGTACAAGCACAGGCACACAGTTGCAAAGATATATATTTGTGAGAAACTGATTAATTATGATTAAGAGAAAAAAAATGGGATAGAAATGATAATAGGTATGAATAAAATCATATGGAATTGAGACATTTTTTAAAAAGTCATAATTTATTGGAAATGTTTGATTATTAATGTCATTAAGGAAGCTTACTTTCTCTGGTTTTCAAAAACTAATTTTACCATTTTGTTTGGAGCTAGGTTGCAGTTTAAAATTCTTAAACATGTTTTGATGAATCGTATTTATTTTCTTGGTGCTTATTTTGAAGTAGACAAAAGCAAATACACAAAGAAAACAGTGGCCATATCATGGAAGTACATACGGTTGTGGTAAATGATTCATTGTTTAGATTGCTCTGCACTCATTGTTTTCATGATTTTGATGTACAATGTATAGATGTACTTTGAGGAAAGGCATAACATGTTGGAGATAGAATTCTGATATATTGTCCTGGTAATGATCCCAAAACTAGTCAGGTCAAAGGAAGAAGCTCAGAAGAAAGGATAACTGACAGATAGATTATTCTTGGAAAGTTGACAGGGTTTAGTCAGGAACAAGCAAAGGTATAAGTATGAAAGATTGAGTTGAGTTGTTAAAAATGTCTGATGGTTGCAATGTTGTATAATCACACTGATAATGCACATATTAACACGTAGCTAGTTGATTAAGAGGTGCAATTTTATGATTCATTCATAAGAATATAAAAGTTTTGCCCCTACTTTTGCCTAGAATATTGAATTCTTTAAACTGTCTTCTGTATGTATTAAAAAAATGAGTGAAAAGGATATCAGTTTTTTTTTTATAACTAGGGATATCTAAATCAGCTGAGAAGTAAATGTTGTATTTTTTATTATCTGTGAGTTTTAATGCAAAAGAAGAGTCAGGTTTTAGACATTTAAGACCTAAATTTATACCTCATGTTGGTCTTTATTTAATGTTACCATAAATGACAAGTTATCAATTTCTGCTTTTAAACACTTCTTATTACTATTTCTTGTCAGGAAATTGCTTTCAGGAACATCAAGAAATCTGCCTTATTATTGGGTGATTATGTCTGTTGTTGACTCTATTAGTGGGAAAGAAGTATTTTATTTACAGAATAAAGTAGGGTTGAATTTAGCATGCTGTAGGTATTGTGGGCATTAAATGTTTTAATTATGATGTACATAAGTAATCATGGACCAAATCACCCCAATGTGATAGATCCAATTGATTGAACAGAGTAGCATGCTTGTCTTTTTTTCACGTTTATTTTTTAATACTGCAGGATAATGTATAGCATAATGTGTGAACTACTGCAGTGTTTAGCAGACTTTACTGTAAACATTGTTTCAAACATTTTGGTACATATATTTATATTCATGGGTGTCACCTGTATCAGGCTCCAAACCCAGCTGGTGGTCAGGGTACTTGTCTCCATTGGCAGGGTATGATGGCTGGCCTCTTTACATCAGTTGTGCTTACAGTTAGGATGTTTTAGAGAATGTAGAGGTTTTTGAAACTAATAATTTTGTATGGTTTATTATACCTGACGTTTAAAAATCTATAGCATTTTGTAACAGGATTTAATTACCTTTAAGAAAGTTTGTTTTTGAGTAAAACAT
Source organism: Penaeus chinensis (assembly GCF_019202785.1). Lineage (NCBI taxonomy): Eukaryota > Metazoa > Arthropoda > Malacostraca > Decapoda > Penaeidae > Penaeus > Penaeus chinensis. Next base: position 14,576,130 of record NC_061821.1, read on the forward strand.
GAAAGGTTACATATAGATGGTGCTTCATGCTTGTTACACATGCACCAAGTTATGCATTATTCCGGCATACAAAGCTGGGTTCAAGTTGGCTATGTTAAAAGCATATCACATACCCAGGAAGCTAAAATATCTGATTTACCTTGTTATTTCTATATTGTAATAATAATAAAAATGTTGTTATTCTTCTTAAAACTGAATAGAAATATGCTGTGGTGTCATTTCTGTTTTTATGATGAATTTGCTCAGGCATTTACTTAAATTATTTATAGAGGACTGTAGATGTTTAGCCATTACCCAGATCTTGCTACTTAAAATAAAAATGCAATGAATGAAAGCTTTATTAAAAGGAGCTTGTATTATCACAAAAATTGTTTGTATGTATGAATCATTATTAGGAAATAAAATGTGATAAAAAGGATAAGTGTTTCATACCTCTATGCAATTTAGCATGTTTTTTCTTATTTGTTACATTTTTAATAATTACCCATTTGTGCATGTTTTAGCAAATGCAGTTTGTATTTTTTAGTTGTGTTTAGAATTTCTTTATTTTACTTTTGTTTTATTTCAGCATTTGATGTGACTTATAATGATACTGATACGTTCCCTTTTCTTTACCTCTATAAGTTTTAAATGAGACAGCAAAATGTTCATAAATTTTGTTGCCTCATTTTATGTTTCCTTTTGCTATTACTGTTTCTTGTTATCTAAATTGTATATTGTATTCTGAAATCATACTTAGATTGAATGTAAAATGTTGATATATCATTCACTTAATAGCAGAAGAAACAGTAATAGTTTTTATTTTTAATGTCTCCAAGTTTATGTATATTGAGCTTTTCAGTTGCTGGTACTGATTTTTTTTACTTTAACAAGTAGAAAATGTATTTTTATGAGATAGAAAGTTTTTCAGAATGATTTTATGTTTGTGTTTTTGTATTTGTATTTGAAAATTAGATACACATTTTTTAAAAGTATTATGCATGATAGTTTTTGAAGTATCAATTCGTTTTTGTTTTTTAATTTTTAATTAGTTAATATATTTTTTTAATATGCATGAACCTTTTTAAAGATCACCTTCACATTTATTTTCTTTCTGTGTATATTTGCATGGTTTGGCTTTTACATGCATGCCTGTTGTGTTTCATTCTAGATCCGCAGTACCTAAAGAGAAAAATGGCCAAACTTGGCAACAGTGCAAATACAGAGAAGATTAGTCGTTACCTTGCAGAAAACATGGCTGGCACGGGTAAGTTTCTCCTGATGTTTTCTGATATGTGATGTGGTTGCATGTGTACCAGGAAGATTGACTGATAGCTATTTGAGTGAACAGTATTCTTGAACACAGAATTCGATATGGGAATGTTAGTCTGCACTATTTAATGGAATTAGTTGGAGGGATGTTGCAAAAGTGAAATATTTCTTGGTGTCATACATACAGTGAATATTCTGTTTTTGTGGTGGCATTAGATTAGTTACTTCACTGTTGCACTCCCATAGGCTAGTCATGTCCAGGCTAGCTTCAAAATAATCAACACCATGAAGCACAATACCCTGTATGTTTTACCATAATTTTGGTGTCATACATACAGTGAATATTCTGTTTTTGTGGTGGCATTAGATTAGTTACTTCACTGTTGCACTCCCATAGGCTAGTCATGTCCAGGCTAGCTTCAAAATAATCAACACCATGAAGCACAATACCCTGTATGTTTTACCATAATTTTGGTGTCATACATACAGTGAATATTCTGTTTTTGTGGTGGCATTAGATTAGTTACTTCACTGTTGCACTCCCATAGGCTAGTCATGTCCAGGCTAGCTTCAAAATAATCAACACCATGAAGCACAATACCCTGTATGTTTTACCATAATTTTGGTGTCATACATACAGTGAATATTCTGTTTTTGTGGTGGCATTAGATTAGTTACTTCACTGTTGCACTCCCATAGGCTAGTCATGTCCAGGCTAGCTTCAAAATAATCAACACCATGAAGCACAATACCCTGTATGTTTTACCATAATTTTTAGGGTATTAGTTCAGGAAGAAAGAGAACATGGAAGTCTAATGATTATGTGGTAAAGTATGAAGTAGAAATAGAAATAGAAAAAAAAAATACAGTGATTCATAGTCATGTTTGATTAGCCTATGCATAGTTCTATAACTGCAAAGGCAAACATACAATAAAGTCTCATTACCCACATATAACCCGAACAGAGTCATGGTGAAGAACACTGTGCTTGACTCCTATTGTTCCCTTGATGATTATGACCAAGATTATGATAATTCCTGGCTCAGGTGTGGATGGAGGTCATGATATTATAGTTTTAATTTTGAGTTACTGCCTTAGTTATTAGTCATTCTGATTTTAACCATACACCCATCAGACAGCAAAATCTAGTTTATTTGATGATAACACAGATACAATAACATATACTGCAAGACATCTTTTTGACAGACTTTCTTTTTCAAGAATGTTTCACTTTTCTTGGCATGGCCTTAAGGTTTTATATATTGTACTCCAGTGTTGTCCAAACTTGTACCCCCTTCTACCTCCAACCATTACTGCACTGTACTCCTCAAGGCTTATCAAACACAACTGTATTTGGAAAGACAATGCAAATTACATTATTTTGTGAGTGCATGCCTGCTTATGTGCACACGTGTGTTTGTATGTATGTATGTATGTACGATTGTATGTTTGTGTTTCATAATCTTGGGTACCCCTTTGAGCAATGCTGTGAAACCCAGTTTGGACAACACCGGTGTAGATAACGGTTGCACTCTTACCTTTTGTCATGGTACTCATAATCTTTGCTTCCACTGTCTAGCATGTAAATAGTAAAACTGATTGGCTGAGACTGTGAATACAGAGTGAAAAGTGTATGAAAGACATGGCCATAGTATATAACACCTGCTTTAGAATTACTATCATAAATTATAGTTAAAGACCTAGAAAAATGAATGATGATAAAGAAAAGTACTAAAAAAGTTTATCCATATTAATAATATAGTAAGCAGGAAACAAAAGATAATATGCTAAAGAGGGAAGAAAAGCCAAAACACTTGCAAACTGTCTTTGGGTACTTATGAACACTATAAATCATTTGTGGATTTTGTGTGTACTGTGGTTAAAGTAGAGTTAAAATGCCCATTGCCAAAAAACCTAAATATGCTTGCAAAGAAATTATAGAAGAGACCAAGAACACACGTATCACTTAAATCTCTGACTTGATACCTTCACTCTGAATAAACACCAAGTACCCACATCTTGAAAATGCCCTATCTTCAGTATACGGGGACCGAGGTGCAGCAGGCCAAGGGCAGGTCTCTGGGGCTGTTCCACGACCCATCAGAGTAGCCTCGCGCTCCTCAAGACTCTCGGATAAGATAAAAATGGAGCCTCCAGGTGAGAAACACTTTCTTGGGAGTTTTGGAGCCTCTCTTCTTTTTGCTTTTCCATTTTTTTCCTTTTAGAGCAGACTGGTAAAGGGGTTTTAGGTGGAATTATGGTGAGCACTTTTGAGGATACACCAGAGTAAGCTCCTTTGCAAGATTAACATGCATCCATTAAACTGAGCTTTGCTTTATCTTTTGCTATGTTTGGCACCAAACTTTGATTTTCTCTATCAAATGGAGGTTCACTTTTTGAATGTAGTTAACAATTTAAAAAATCTCAGAAAATCATATATAAGTACCCTAAACAAGGACAGGTCCATATACCACTAGCATAGGAGGAAATACCAGCAAGATAGATTCATATTGATTGCATCATTGCATGTGCTTAAAGTTTATCCTAAATGTTGATTTAAGCTGTTTGGGTGACATCTGTTCTTGTAATGAAGCATTGAGTCCATATGTGAATGGCAAGTATCCTTGCTGCATGTGGTCGAATCTGCTTGATGCCATGGAATTTTGTAACCTTGTTTGGCCAAGTATAACTATCTAAAGTAGGCTTTAAGTCTATTATTAGATCTGTTGTTGCTTTCCAAATCATTGATTACTGACAAGTTGCTAAACTGAGACTTTGTAGAGGCTGTGTTGTGCTGAGAAGCTTATTGTGGCATATCTGTAAAGAAGCTTTCCTAGAATGATATACTCTGGCTAGGAACTTAGAAATAAGTAAATAATTTGCTTAGGCATAGTTTAGTATAACTTTCCCTTCAATTCAATTAGCGTTGGTGGCAAGACTACAATGCCATGTGCACTGTTATTAAAGTTTATTTAATACATAGATGGCTCTACAAGTGTTGCTTAGCCACCAAAGAGTCAATTATTAGTCATAACTATCTCATCTGTTTACCCTTTTCCTTCATTTTTTGAAAGCTTCATTTCTATTATTTTATTGTCTTTGACATTATTAATATTTTAATAACAATTCAATAATTATAATATCAGTAAGAATGATAACTATGTCAATATTAATAGTATTGGAAAGAAAAACACATTTTCCCCCTAGTTCAAGGAATGGGGAAATCAGGATCAGTCACTAAGGCATACTGATAGACTACTTGCTGGCTGAGCACACGTGGAACCATCTGTATGAAACAAAACTCACTAAAATCTAAAGGAACAGTACGTAAACCCGCAGACATAGGGTTAACCCAGTGGCTGTGGATTGCATGTCCATTGTAATTTTAATATATTAATTGTGCTAAGACAGAGATGTTTCCTCAAGTGCTTAGTCACCAGAGTGTCAGGTGTTAGTCCTACTTATCTCACCAGTTTACCCTTTTCCTTGAGTTTTGGAAAGGTATTCACTTGTCACAAGTTACAAATTGACAATAATGCTCTAGTCAGGGCTGCATGACATGTACAGTCACTATGGTATCTCACTGCCTACCTTCTCACATGACTAGTGAGTCTCAGCTTTTAAATTTCACTGATAGCATCAGCTACATCTTCATTACCACATATAATTAAGGGGTTTAGAACACCTGCAGGACTGACCTGTGTTGACCTGCTAAGATCACTCACCTACAATTATAATAACAGTATCAGTGCTAATCAGCCTTGATTTCTGATTACTTGTGGAGCCATCTGTGTGCAACAAAATTGACAAAAAACTACAATGGACAGTACATGTATCTGCAGCTGATGGATTACAGTTTTACTAGACCAAGGTCATATCCGTGGATCTAATACTATATTTTATCATAGGATTCTCAAAGGAAAAAGGAAGTCCTTCTATTGGGTATATTGTTGATTGATTAGTTTATATTTTAAGTTAGAATGCAATAGGCTTATAACTAAAAAGTTTCTTGTGAAAAAGGCATGCTACCACCACCATATAATTTGACAAGCATTTTGTTCTCCCTTGCCCTTGAAATATCAACACATTCACAGCCTAATGCTGAGATCTCCTGAAACTTGCTGTTTAAGGTTAAGAAAAATGTTTGCTTCTTCTCTTTCCTCATCATTAGTGTTAGCAGCTTGCAGCATCTCTACTAGTCTTATGAGCACACTTGTGCCCTTGCCTACCCTCCCACACACAAATAACCCACATGCACCCACAGCCACCTACACACTTGCTGATCTACACCTAAACCTACACACATATCCATCCATATCTACACCTCCATACATACCCATCCACACCTAAGCCTACGCACATAACCATCCACATTTACACCTACAAACATACCCATCCACACCATTCATACCTACCCACACTTAAACCCCCGTACCAAACTCTTCACATGCACTCCCCCTACACATATGCCCCTATACACACTTGCTTGTTCCCACTTGCACCTACACCCATGCCCACACTCATACCCTCACACATCTACAAACATACAAACATTCACACCATTCACATATATACACCCATACTCACACAGTTACCTACAAAAAATAAGCACATATACAGATGTGGGCTCATACCTACCTACACCCATACACCTGTACCCATCCACACATATGTATATATATGTGCATATATATATATATATATATATATATATATATATATATATATATATATATATGTGTGTATGTATGCACTTACATATCTATGTATAAATATGTATATATACACATCTATATACATTTATACATAAATAGACATATGTGTATATACATATGTTATGTATATATGTATATATATACATTTATATACATATATATGTATATATACATTTATATACATATCTATTTATATATAAATATATATATATACACATAAGTGTATATTTATACACATATATGTGTGTATATATATATATATATATATATATATATATATACATACACAGATATATACACATTTATTTATATAATATATTTATATATATTCATAAGTATATATATATGTGTGTACACACACACACACACACACACACACACACACACACACACACACACACACACACACACACACACCCACCCACCCACCCACCCACCCACCCACCCACCCACCCACCCACACACACACACACACACACACACACACACACACACACACACACACACACACACACACACACACACACACACACACACATGCATATATAATAGATATACAATATATGTGTGTGTGTGTGTGTGTGTGTGTGTGTGTGTGTGTGTGTGTGTGTGTGTGTGTGTGTGTGTGTGTGTGTGTGTGTGTGAAGAATATAACTGTGAATGTTTGGATTTAGCAGTAATAGTTGAATCTTCCTCAGATGTGGGCTCTCCACTCTCCCCTGGGGGACAGGTGTCCCCTGCTCCTCCTGGTGTCATGGGTGGACATGTTGTGAAGCCTCCAGTTTCACCACAACACTATGGTGGGGGCACTATGTACACAGTGTCACCTCCTGGTCCAAGTCCAGGCCAGCCAGGAATGTATTACCCCCAGCAGTCTCCTGGCAATGCTAATAACCTGGCTATGCCAGTGGGTGCCAGCCCAGCAGCTGGAGCCACACGAGTACCATCTCCACACCAGCACTATTACATGAACCCGGGCATGAGACCACCTTACTCACCAGAGGCTCCAGTTGGTGAGTTTGCTGGAAGTTGATGTATTTATCATTTTCTTCAATTGAAGCTGTAACTGCTTCAGACCTTGGCTGTGTGTAAGTTTACTAAACTTTTAGTATTCTTTGGTGAGCAAGCCACTACCACAGAAAAGGGGTGCACTCTAAGATTATCATCCTCTTTTTTTTTTATACTGTAAGAAGAGATCTAAGAGCAGTAGGGTGAAAATTCTATCTTATGTAATACTAAAGAATTGTAGAATTTATTAAATGTCTTTATTTTCAGGTGCTGTTGCTGTCAGTACTGGTTACACTCCAGTTGTATCAGACCCACAAGGTCCAGCTATGTCCCAGTTATTGGACTTGGATTCTCAAAAGTGCATTGACCAGAATCCCATTGAGCTAGATATGAGCAACATAAATTCTGCTGAATTGCGGTCATTACTACCCAGTGAAAATGACTTTAATGCATCCATGGTGGATGCACATTTATCAGAGAATCTCTCTTCCACTCTCAACATCATAGATCAACCACCACACCTTATAAACAAGCTAAATAGCAAATCCAGTTTGAACTCGGGTTCTTACATAGCCTACATGCAAAACATCCCACACAATGTTCCGCCTCAGGCAAAGCAAGAGGGTTCAGCACCTGCAACGGGCTCTGACAGCTTCAACAACCTCAAGAGTGAAATAGAGCTCCTCAATCAGCTGACATCCAAGCACTGATGTTTTTTTTTCATATCTTACTGTTTGACACTTTATGCATAACAGTTATTGGTATCACAATTACAATTATTACTAATAATTGAACATTTTGTTTGAAAATAGAAACAATAGGTTCAGATGATAGCCATTGGTTATAAAGCCTGCAATGTAAACACACATGGGTACTGAATAACTTTACATAAGGAATTCACTAGTATACATTGTAGTTCTCATTCTGTGTCGTGTTCTTTTTTGTTTGTGAAGACCAGTTTTTTTCTGTTCTGATAGTACCACAAATGTAGAATTTGAAATTAGTGTCAGATAGAAAGAAAACAAACAGAAAAAGAGGATATTCAAACGGAGCTGTATAGAAACTGTCACATAGCTGAAGTAGAAGGGAAAAGTGCTGCAGAAATACTTTTTAGGAATTGATAAGACTCAGCTGGTATAGCTTATATAGGGTCAGGTTGATTATGCTTTTGTTCACTAAGTCTATAGTTTTCTATATAAATTTTACATGTGAAAGTTGATATTTTTGTACATAAACTGTTGGGAATGGAGTAAAACTTTATTCCTGGTTTGCATTACCTGATATTAGGAACTATAGGAGCCTTGTGCTAGAGGTGCTCTTCTGTCACAAAATGTTTACTCTGTAAGAGTTGAGAATTCATTGACTGTAGCCTGCATCAGGTACATTTTCTTTTGCAGTCTGTCAGTCTTTATATTGTTTTGGGTTGCATACATTAATTTTTTATATTCTTTGGAAGCATATTTTTTTTTAATATTGTAGTTACTGCTGATACTGTAAAGTTACTGATGGCCTTCGTCTTGCCATGATGATCTCGTTTTTTTTCTTCTTTTGCTTTTTCTATTTCTTTCAGTAGTTAGAAGATTTATAAAGAATAATTAGGTTGATTACTTGTGTAAAGAGGAAAACTTTTTAAAGAATTTATACAGAAGAGTTTATTTTGATATAATTAGGATTTCCTTGTTACATATTCAAAAGTTTATATGAAAATATGGTTGTATATTTTACTGTTCAGTTAGCTGAGCTTCTTAGAAAGTGTAATTTAACAAAATTTTAAGAGACATTCTATGAAAATATAGATACCAGGCCAAAGTAGAAGAGATATGAGCTTAGATATCCTCTGTAGCTCTGTCTTATGCCTGATAATTGTTCCTTTTATTGTACATTTTAAATAAGTAATAGTGGAAATAGACCTTTAGTGCAAAGACAAAAGTTGGTGCAAGAAAAGTCATTAGTGCAGTTGGTGATAATTTTTTACAGGAATTGGTAGGAAAGTGACAATACTCTATAGTAGAACAGAATAGGCTAACATTCCATATCATCTTGTGTTGCTGTGCTAGTAAAAAGACAAGAGAGAATAAGAAAAGTTCTTCAGAACTGGATCACAAACTTTCAATGCCAAAGGTTCACTTTAAAATAAGATACTTTTGAAGTTTCAGGAAATGTAAGTTGGTTGTTACCCTGTCACCACATTGAAGAAAGAGTCTTAGAATTTGTTTTTTAATGATTATTATTTCCTTAGTTGTATTTCCATTGTCCTTACCGCCAACACTGTGTGTGTGTGTGTGTGGGGGGGGGGGGGGGGGGCGCGTGCAGGTGCGTGTGTGCGTGAGTGAGTGAGTGAGTGAGTGAGTCAGTGAGTGAGTGAGTGAGTGAGTGAGTGAGTGAGTGAGTGAGTGAGTGAGTGAGTGAGTGAGTGAGTGAGTGAGTGAGTGAGTGAGTGAGTGAGTGAGTCAGTGAGTCAGTCAGTGAGTGAGTCAGTGAGTGAGTGAGTGAGCAATTTGACTTGAGTTTAGTTGAGTGTGTGTGTGTATATATATATATATATATATATCATATTATATTATATTATATATGACACACACACACACACACACACACACACACACACACACACACACACACACACACACACACACACACACACACACACACACACACACACACACACACACACATGTATATAATACATATATATATATACATATATATATGTGTATATATATATATGTATATGTATGTATGTATGTATGTATGTATGTATGTATGTATGTATGTATGTATGTATGTATGTATGTATGTATGTATGTATGTATGAATGTATGTATGTATGTATACACAGACACATACACACACACCCATATATAATGGGATATACACACAAAAGTATGTGCATGGAAGTGTAATTTAAGTTATGCTTTGGTGAAAAACTCAAAATTTAGTGTGATGAATTCTGATATTATTTTCTGTCTAGTTAGCTTAAAAATCTAGTTCATATTCTATGTGTAAAATGAGGCTTCTGACTCCTTGTTACAGAACTGTACAATACATACAAGATTTAGCTTTTATATGCAGACTTATGTATTATGTATATCTATATCATTATTAATGAAGTCCTGCCTTTTGAAATAGTTTTGTAGTGGATGTTCAGCAATAGGTACCTAAGAGCCCACGTTGTCTGTTGATATTTCATATATTTGGAGTTATTATATTTCTATATGCATCAGAAATCTGTAGTATTTGAAAATGTTGGTGAAGTTTGTGAAATGCTGACTGTATGCGAATATGCTGTTTGTCATAAACAAGAATTTTTTATTTGTTATTGTTTATTGTATTCCTTAAAAATCCTCATTGTGACTTGATGTGTAAAATTCATTTGTAGTTTGTATTGGTTCATTTGGTAACAAAGGTGTTATTAACTCCCATGTTAAGAAATGACAAGATCTATGAATGTGTGAGACATCATTGCAGGTTTTGAGCTTCCTGGAAAACCATTTGATCAATAGAATTTAATGATACTGCCAAATAATTAATTTCAACCCAATGTTTCCATATTGTTTTCCTCATCTTCTTCACACACACACACTCTCTCTCTCACTCTAAACTCACTCACTCTCTCTCTCTCTCTCTCTCTCTCTCTCTCTCTCTCTCTCTCTCTCTCTCTCTCTCTCTCTCTCTCTCTCTCTCTCTCTCTCTCTCCCTCCCTCCCTCCCTCCCTCCCTCCCTCTCTCCCTCTCTCTCTCTCTCTCTCTCTCTCTCTCTCTCTCTCTCTCTCTCTCTCTCTCTCTCTCTCTCTCTCTCTCTCTCTCTCTCTCTCTCTCCCCCCCCCCCCCCCCCCATCCGCTGTTTGTTCTCCTTTCTTGTCTTGCTCTCAGTTCTTCCCTCTCCCCGCTTCTCTTCTCTTGTCGTAGCTTTTAGCTTGTCTTGACTCTTTGCCCTCTTTCTTCTCACTCCCCTTTCCCTCTCTTCTCTAGTTCTTTCACTCTTTCTCATTACCTTTCTTCCTGCAAGATCTTAAAGCAAAACAAAAATTATTGTATAATTCTGTATAAATGGTTAATTTTAGTTGCATTATTATTATTATTATTATTATTATTATTGCTGATATTATTATTAAATATATACATTTGATATTATTATTATTATTATTATTTTTATTATTATTATTATTATTATTATTATTATTATTATTATTATTATTATTAATATCATTGTTATTATTATCATTGTTATTGTTATCATTGTTAATGTTATTATTATTATTATTGTTGTTATTGTTATTATTATATTATTATTATATTATTATTATTATTATTATTATTATTATTATTATTATTATTATTAGTATTATCATTATTATCATCATCATTATTATCATTATTATTATTATTATTATTATTATTATTATTATTATTATAATTATAATAATTATTATTATTACTACTACTACTACTACTGCTATTACTACAACTACTACTACTATTGTTACCATTGCTATTACTGTTATTATTATTATTATTATTATTATTATTATTATTATTATTATTATATATGCCATTGTTTGGTGCTTAATTATTTGTTCATTAGAAAATGTTGAAACTACGCATTTGAAAACTATTTTCTTATTTTTTATAATAATAGATAGCTAGTGATATCTAATAGATATTTTGGAATGGTGTAGGGTTAGGGAGAAACCAAAGTACTTTCACAAGTTCATATAGAGTTTGATAAGTGGCATTATCTGTTGTGGATTTTATGTTGATGTTTTGATAAACAAGTATATGAAATTCAAGGTGTAATAATTTAATTTCAATAAACGCTGTGTATTTACAATATTTTTAATCATTATTATTGTTATTATCCTGTCAGCATTTATTAGGGATAGGCCTGTTCATTTACTTTTTTTTTTCCTCATATTTCAATTAAGCTTGCCTAACTCATCTTTGACCTTTGACAGATAAACAGTGTTTGGTTATTATTAAAATTGTTATTATTATTGGTGTTATTTTTAATTTTCTCGTCACAAAATACATGCAAAAAATATTTTATTTTGTATATGGTAGATTACTGTACCCAAATTTTATTAATGACCTGACATGTATATATATATATATAATTTGAATAATAGATAAAATATTACAAGTATCATCATTGTAGCTAGGTTTGTTTCCTTATCAATGTTTGACCTTCCTATTTTCATATATGATATTCGTCTGAAAGACTATTTTTTGTACAATTCAAAGTAAAATAAATAATGCAGTACACTTGCGTAAGATACTGCGTAGTGGTTTGGCAAAGGTACTCAAATATTTCAATTTATTTGTACTTTAACCTGAAGACAGTGGCACTGAAAAGCCCACAAAATCCTTGTTTGTGGATGTAAGTGTAAAACAAATAAATGTGATATGTGACATGAAGTTTCATTTCTTCATTTGTAGTTCACTTTCATCTGCTGAACTGATGCAGTACTCAATTTGAGATTATGACTGCAAGATATAAATTTAAGATAAAAAATATATATCTCTTTTCATAAATTGCAGTTTCCCATTGTCCATGTACTCAAATGTGTTGGTAACAGTAGTCTTTGTATTAAAATTGTCTTCATTAGCACACTCACTGTATAAGAATTGCATAGGAATATTCTCAATATTGCTCATTATTTATGAAAATTATTATTATTGTTATTTTTTTTTATACTCATATGTTGCTTTATGGCTAGGTGAATGGGTGGGAGGCTCGCTGGCTGGGTGAATGGGTGGGAGGTTCGCTGGCTGGGTAAATGGGTGGGAGGCTCTCAGGCTGGGTGAATGGGTGGGAGGCTCTCTGGCTGGGTGAATGGGTGGGAGGCTCTCTGGCTAGGTGAATGGGTGGGAGGCTCTCTGGCTGGGTGAATGGGTGGGAGGCTCTCTGGCTGGGTGAATGGGTGGGAGGCTCTCTGGCTGGGTGAATGGGTGGGAGGCTCTCAGGCTGGGTGAATGGGTGGGAGGCTCTCAGGCTGGGTGAATGGGTGGGAGGCTCTCTGGCTGAATTAATGGATGTGTGGCTCTCTGACTGGCTAAGTGAATGGGTGGGTGGCACTCTGGCTGAGTGAATGGGTGTGTGGCTCTCTGGCTGGCTGAGTGAATGGGTGGGAGGCTCTCTGGCTAGATGAATGGGTGGGAGGCTCGCTGGCTGGGTAAATGGGTGGGAGGCTCTCTGGCTGGATGAATGGGTGGGAGGATCTCTGGCTAGGTGAATGGGTGGGAGGCTCTCTGGCTGGGTGAATGGGTGGGAGGCTCTCTGGCTGGGTGAATGGGTGGGAGGCTCTCTGGCTGGGTGAATGGGTGGGAGGCTCTCTGGCTGGGTGAATGGGTGGGAGGCTCTCTGGCTGGGTGAATGGGTGGGAGGCTCTCTGGCTGGGTGAATGGGTGGGAGGCTCTCTGGCTGGGTGAATGGGTGGGAGGCTCTCTGGCTGGGTGAATGGGTGGGAGGCTCTCTGGCTGGGTGAATGGGTGGGAGGCTCTCTGGCTGGGTGAATGGGTGGGAGGCTCTCTGGCTGGGTGAATGGGTGGGAGGCTCTCTGGCTGGGTGAATGGGTGGGAGGCTCTCTGGCTGGGTGAATGGGTGGGAGGCTCTCTGGCTGGGTGAATGGGTGGGAGGCTCTCTGGCTGGGTGAATGGGTGGGAGGCTCTCTGGCTGGGTGAATGGGTGGGAGGCTCTCTGGCTGGGTGAATGGGTGGGAGGCTCTCTGGCTGGGTGAATGGGTGGGAGGCTCTCTGGCTGGGTGAATGGGTGGGAGGCTCTCTGGCTGGTGAATGGGTGGGAGGCTCCTGGCTGGGTGAATGGGTGGGAGGCTCCTGGCTGGGTGAATGGGGGAGGTCTCTGGCTGGTGGGTGGGAGGCTCTTGCTGGGTGAATGGGTGGGGCTCTCTGGCTGGTGAATGGGTGGGAGGCTCTTGGCTGTGATGGGAGCTTGGTGGTGAGGGGCTCTCTGGCTGGGTGAATGGGTGGGAGGCTCTCTGGCTGGGTGAAGGGTGGAGGCTCTTGGCTGAGTGAATGGTGGGAGGCTCTCGGCTGGGTGAATGGGTGGGAGGCTCTCGGCTGGTGAATGGGTGGAGGCTCTCTGCTGGTGAATGGTGGGAGCTCTCTGGCTGGGTGAATGGGTGGGAGGCCTCGGCTGGGTGAATGGGTGGGAGGCTCTCAGGCTGGGTGAATGGGTGGAGGCTCTCTGGCTGGTGAATGGTGGGAGGCTCTCTGGCTGGTGAATGGGTGGAGGCTCTCGGCTGGTGAATGGGGGGAGGCTCTCTGGCTGGGTGAATGGGTGGGAGGCTCTCTGGCTGGGTGAATGGGTGGGAGGCTCTCTGGCTGGGTGAATGGGTGGGAGGCTCTCTGGCTGGGTGAATGGGTGGGAGGCTCTCTGGCTGGGTGAATGGGTGGGAGGCTCTCTGGCTGGGTGAATGGGTGGGAGGCTCTCTGGCTGGGTGAATGGGTGGGAGGCTCTCTGGCTGGGTGAATGGGTGGGAGGCTCTCTGGCTGGGTGAATGGGTGGGAGGCTCTCTGGCTGGGTGAATGGGTGGGAGGCTCTCTGGCTGGGTGAATGGGTGGGAGGCTCTCTGGCTGGGTGAATGGGTGGAGGCTCTCTGGCTGGGTGAATGGGTGGGAGGCTCTCTGGCTGGGTGAATGGGTGGGAGGCTCTCTGGCTGGGTGAATGGGTGGGAGGCTCTCTGGCTGGGTGAATGGGTGGGAGGCTCTCTGGCTGGGTGAATGGGTGGGAGGCTCTCTGGCTGGGTGAATGGGTGGAGGCTCTCTGGCTGGGTGAATGGGTGGGAGGCTCTCTGGCTGGGTGAATGGGTGGGAGGCTCTCTGGCTGGGTGAATGGGTGGGAGGCTCTCTGGCTGGGTGAATGGGTGGGAGGCTCTCTGGCTGGGTGAATGGGTGGGAGGCTCTCTGGCTGGGTGAATGGGTGGGAGGCTCTCTGGCTGGGTGAATGGGTGGGAGGCTCTCTGGCTGGGTGAATGGGTGGGAGGCTCTCTGGCTGGGTGAATGGGTGGGAGGCTCTCTGGCTGGGTGAATGGGTGGGAGGCTCTCTGGCTGGGTGAATGGGTGGGAGGCTCTCTGGCTGGGTGAATGGGTGGGAGGCTCTCTGGCTGGGTGAATGGGTGGGAGGCTCTCTGGCTGGGTGAATGGGTGGGAGGCTCTCTGGCTGGGTGAATGGGTGGGAGGCTCTCTGGCTGGGTGAATGGGTGGGAGGCTCTCTGGCTGGGTGAATGGGTGGGAGGCTCTCTGGCTGGGTGAATGGGTGGGAGGCTCTCTGGCTGGGTGAATGGGTGGGAGGCTCTCTGGCTGGGTGAATGGGTGGGAGGCTCTCTGGCTGGGTGAATGGGTGGGAGGCTCTCTGGCTGGGTGAATGGGTGGGAGGCTCTCTGGCTGGGTGAATGGGTGGGAGGCTCTCTGGCTGGGTGAATGGGTGGGAGGCTCTCTGGCTGGGTGAATGGGTGGGAGGCTCTCTGGCTGGGTGAATGGGTGGGAGGCTCTCTGGCTGGGTGAATGGGTGGGAGGCTCTCTGGCTGGGTGAATGGGTGGGAGGCTCTCTGGCTGGGTGAATGGGTGGGAGGCTCTCTGGCTGGGTGAATGGGTGGGAGGCTCTCTGGCTGGGTGAATGGGTGGGAGGCTCTCTGGCTGGGTGAATGGGTGGGAGGCTCTCTGGCTGGGTGAATGGGTGGGAGGCTCTCTGGCTGGGTGAATGGGTGGGAGGCTCTCTGGCTGGGTGAATGGGTGGGAGGCTCTCTGGCTGGGTGAATGGGTGGGAGGCTCTCTGGCTGGGTGAATGGGTGGGAGGCTCTCTGGCTGGGTGAATGGGTGGGAGGCTCTCTGGCTGGGTGAATGGGTGGGAGGCTCTCTGGCTGGGTGAATGGGTGGGAGGCTCTCTGGCTGGGTGAATGGGTGGGAGGCTCTCTGGCTGGGTGAATGGGTGGGAGGCTCTCTGGCTGGGTGAATGGGTGGGAGGCTCTCTGGCTGGGTGAATGGGTGGGAGGCTCTCTGGCTGGGTGAATGGGTGGGAGGCTCTCTGGCTGGGTGAATGGGTGGGAGGCTCTCTGGCTGGGTGAATGGGTGGGAGGCTCTCTGGCTGGGTGAATGGGTGGGAGGCTCTCTGGCTGGGTGAATGGGTGGGAGGCTCTCTGGCTGGGTGAATGGGTGGGAGGCTCTCTGGCTGGGTGAATGGGTGGGAGGCTCTCTGGCTGGGTGAATGGGTGGGAGGCTCTCTGGCTGGGTGAATGGGTGGGAGGCTCTCTGGCTGGGTGAATGGGTGGGAGGCTCTCTGGCTGGGTGAATGGGTGGGAGGCTCTCTGGCTGGGTGAATGGGTGGGAGGCTCTCTGGCTGGGTGAATGGGTGGGAGGCTCTCTGGCTGGGTGAATGGGTGGGAGGCTCTCTGGCTGGGTGAATGGGTGGGAGGCTCTCTGGCTGGGTGAATGGGTGGGAGGCTCTCTGGCTGGGTGAATGGGTGGGAGGCTCTCTGGCTGGGTGAATGGGTGGGAGGCTCTCTGGCTGGGTGAATGGGTGGGAGGCTCTCTGGCTGGGTGAATGGGTGGGAGGCTCTCTGGCTGGGTGAATGGGTGGGAGGCTCTCTGGCTGGGTGAATGGGTGGGAGGCTCTCTGGCTGGGTGAATGGGTGGGAGGCTCTCTGGCTGGGTGAATGGGTGGGAGGCTCTCTGGCTGGGTGAATGGGTGGGAGGCTCTCTGGCTGGGTGAATGGGTGGGAGGCTCTCTGGCTGGGTGAATGGGTGGGAGGCTCTCTGGCTGGGTGAATGGGTGGGAGGCTCTCTGGCTGGGTGAATGGGTGGGAGGCTCTCTGGCTGGGTGAATGGGTGGGAGGCTCTCTGGCTGGGTGAATGGGTGGGAGGCTCTCTGGCTGGGTGAATGGGTGGGAGGCTCTCTGGCTGGGTGAATGGGTGGGAGGCTCTCTGGCTGGGTGAATGGGTGGGAGGCTCTCTGGCTGGGTGAATGGGTGGGAGGCTCTCTGGCTGGGTGAATGGGTGGGAGGCTCTCTGGCTGGGTGAATGGGTGGGAGGCTCTCTGGCTGGGTGAATGGTCGGGAGGCTCTCTGGCTGGGTGAATGGGTGGGAGGCTCTCTGGCTGGGTGAATGGGTGGGAGGCTCTCTGGCTGGGTGAATGGGTGGGAGGCTCTCTGGCTGGGTGAATGGGTGGGAGGCTCTCTGGCTGGTGAATGGGTGGGAGGCTCTCTGGCTGGGTGAATGGGTGGGAGGCTCTCTGGCTGGGTGAATGGGTGGGAGGCTCTCTGGCTGGGTGAATGGGTGGGAGGCTCTCTGGCTGGGTGAATGGGTGGGAGGCTCTCTGGCTGGGTGAATGGGTGGGAGGCTCTCTGGCTGGGTGAATGGGTGGGAGGCTCTCTGGCTGGGTGAATGGGTGGGAGGCTCTCTGGCTGGGTGAATGGGTGGGAGGCTCTCTGGCTGGGTGAATGGGTGGGAGGCTCTCTGGCTGGGTGAATGGGTGGGAGGCTCTCTGGCTGGGTGAATGGGTGGGAGGCTCTCTGGCTGGGTGAATGGGTGGGAGGCTCTCTGGCTGGGTGAATGGGCGGGAGGCTCTCTGGTTGAGTGAATGAGTGGGTGGCTCTCTGGATGGGTGAATGGGTGGGAGGCTCTCTGGCTGGGTGAATGGGTGGGAGGCTCTCTGGCTGAGTGAATGGGTGGGAGGCTCTCAGGCTGGGTGAATGGGTGGGAGGCTCTCAGGCTGGGTGAATGGGTGGTAGGCTCTCTGGCTGAGTGAATGGATGGGAAGCTCTCTGGCTGGGTGAATGGGTGGGAGGCTCTCAGGCTGGGTGAATGGGTGGGAGGCTCTCTGGCTGGGTGAATGGGTGGGAGGCTCTCTGGCTGGGTGAATGGGTGGGAGGCTCTCTGGCTGGGTGAATGGGTGGGAGGCTCTCTGGCTAGGTGAATGGGTGGGAGGCTCTCTTTACTGAGTGAATGGGTGGGAGGCTCTCTGGCTGGGTGAATGGGTGGGAGGCTCTCTGGCTGGGTGAATGGGTGGGAGGCTCACAGGCTGGATGAATGGGTGGGAGGCTCTCTGGCTGGGTGAGTGGGTGGGAGGATCTCTGGCTGG
>NC_061821.1:14601697-14611697 GCF_019202785.1 Penaeus chinensis
CGAGGAAAGAGTTTGGGGGCGAGTGACGTAATTCGCTCTTGGGGGGGGGGGGGGGGAGGGTCTGGGAGAATGCTTATAGCCTTCGGTACTATATGTTGAGATAACTCAGAGTATTATTTTATGAGTGTGTTTCTGTGAGTTAGTTTCGGGAATCGTATTTTATTTTAAGTAATAGGTAGTCTTAGAAAAAAAACAAAAAGCTTTCACTTGACTAATTATGACCTTTTTTACATCTTCTAAAATTACGTATATTTTCCTCAGATTAAATTATATAAACATACATTTCCAGCACACGTAAAAAAGAGAGAAAGGAACAACCTGCTGATCTGCTTCGTTGCCAAAACACGAGGTCCGTTCTCCAAAACGCTTGAACGAAACAATCTAGGAAAAGACGTTTTATTTCGACGTCGAATTTAAGAGTTAAAAAGGAGGATATGACAGGAGAAAAAAGGTTAATTCGTCTCGCATTTTGCGGTTGTTGACCTGGACTTGCTGATTTTGCTTACATTTTCGCCATAATTCGCACTGCGGGAACTGTGGTCCGCATTATTGTCGCGATAATTGTTAGTGATTTCTTTTTTATTACTGTCGGTCTCTTTATAACGATTCTTTACTCTTTTTCTTAGTACTATATTTTTATTGGGCGGTTTGTGTCATTTCTGATGTCTGTTATGTATTGAACTCGTGTCATTTTTGTATTTCTTTTCATCCTCGTGAACAACCGTCTTTCAGCCAACCAGAGATCCAAAAAGCTTTCCCTTACGCTCCTATTTTCGCAAATTGTTGAATACTGAACATGAAATTTCATCGTCGCGAAGGAACTTTTCACCAGCACTTTGTAAGAAATAAAGCTGGAAACGAAGTAAAGTTTGAAAGAAAACGGAAATGTCTGATTTTCGCGAGTGAATTTTCTTTGGGTCCGTGTTTTTTCCACACATTTCTTCCTCTTTTTTTTATCATAAAACAGAACTAAATGACATCTGGGATTATTCGTTTATCATTGTTTTTGATTGCTTTTGGAAGTTCTAAGTAGGTTACGTTAAGATATATCGTAAACTTTGTTAGTTTTTGAATGTACGGTTATTGAGCTTTTAATCAGTAGGGATGCTGTAGTAGTGATAATAATTATGGTCCTGATAATAATGGCAATAATAGCGCTAATAATTGTATAATATAATATGATGATAATGATGAGGATGATTGATGGCTGCTTATGATAATGGTGATAAGTAGTAAAAGTAATAGAAACAATAATGACAGTGATATTGATAATGACAGCAATGATAACAATAATGATAATGACAGCAGCAGTAACATTAATGAGAAAGATAAAACAAAATGTATAATGTTTACGATAATGACCATAGTAATTGTAATGATAATGATATTAGTAATTATAATGATATTGATAATAGTAAATATAATAATGATAATAGCAATGATAATATAATGGTGATAATAGCAATGGTAATGACAATGATAATAAAACTGATAACGTCGATGATGATAAGAACAATGATGATTATCATAAGAATATAACATAGCAGAAGAAAAAATAATAGTAACAACGATGATGATTGCAATAACAATGGTAATGATAGTTGTAATAATAAACATGATACTACTACTAATGATAATAATAGATGATAAGAATAGCAATAATGATGATGATAACAGAGCTAATGATGATAATTACAATAACATTAAAACTAAAAATTAACAGTTGAATATATGAACAAACACGTCTGTAAACATTTATGTTCCCTATAAGTCCCACCGCAGCGTTTTTTTTTTTTTTTTTTTTTTTTTTTGTAAATATTGGTCTGCAAACATAAAATGCTCACGTTCAGCGTCTGCTGCCTTGAAATGGCCAAAAGCAACTTTTTACCTCCTCTTGTTCTCCCAGGCAGCGTAAGAGGTAAGTTGGATGGACTACAGGGTTTCACGCCGGAAGTGAGTACATCCGCCCGCCACCCACTCTCCTTTCCCTCCCCTCCCTGGCGCCCACCGCCCTCCCTTATCTACTTTTCAAGCCGCCCACCGCCCTAACTGTTTATAGGGATGCCCGCCCACCGCTCCCTCTCTTACTTCTCAACCCGCCCAATCCACCCACCACCCTCCGTCTACCACCCACTACCCTCCACCCAGCACCCACTACCCTCCGCCCACCGCCGCCGCTCCAGTGCCCGTATAGGCGTGGGAGAGCGTCCAGCGCATCTAATGAGAGCCGTGAAGTGGACATGTGATCAGTAACTGTCTGTGTGTCTTTGTGTGTCCGTTTGGTGGTCCGTTTTTGCATGATTTAGGAAGACTTCATAGCGTTTTGTTGATTTTTTTTCAATGAATCTTTAACTGTGTGTAATGTCATTCAAGAAATCATGCATGGTTTTGTGAATAGCCTTTTGTTTCTCGTTTTACTTTGATATCTGCTGCTGGAATTCCACTGCATGAGTTAAATGAAGCCTTACAAAAACAATAGGAAAGGCAAAGTTGCGATCATACATTGTAATCCTTGTCATTTTCTGCGATATGTGAGCCAGGATGGATTCATGACATACCACGAAACATTTTCACAGTAGTGATTTAATCTCTTAAACTTGCCAGAAAATGCGTTACTATACTATGTAACCTATGTAAAAAAAAACTTATCGAATTTCCGAAGCAAAAACTCTAAGTGCTCATTGGTCTAGTATAAGGAAATGAGTGATTCTGTGGAGAGTTAATCTAATCCTAGTTCGAGAACCTTTTTAGTGGGTCGTGTGATTAATTTCCTAGAGCGGTTAGGGTTCCAATCCTTTGCAGAGTGGGTAGTTATACCGTTAAGCGTAAAAGACCTGCATCACCTCGTTATAATAACTTTTGTTTATATTATAATTTTGTTTTCTCTGGGGACCTCTGCGTTAAGGCATGACTCTGACGTATGTTAATTCATAGTTCCAAACAAAATGACAGAAATTCACATGACTATATAGATCTGATGTGTTATCGTTTCTCGGTTAAATAACTTGAATTCTAGTTTCATATGTAATAAACAGGTCCATGCCAGTGTTTATAGGTCTAGATATGGCTGTGCACAAGCGAGAGAAAGCCAAGGAAACGGCAAATACAGCTTATATGATGAAGAACAGTTATCTCAAAAGAGGAAATTCTAATTAGAAAGACAATCATTTGTAATGTGTGTGGGATGGCATGGCGTGTTTCGACTACAAGAAAAAAATCCCGCAATGCAGTGGTTAAATGCATGTGTGATATTCTACTCATTGCGAACTTTCCTATTCTTTAGTTGAAATTTGCTCTTAAATGACTGCTATTTTAGCATTAGGTATGGGTTCAACGCCTCCTTTGCTTTGTGTGTGAAAACTATTATCCTTGTGTTAGACTACTTATTTGAAGGTACTTTATTATCGCATAGGCCCAAATTTACATTTCCTTGCACAATTATCTGTAATAATAATACGTTATTTTCCTGTTATATGATGGATTCTTTTTATGGTCTCTCTCTCTCTCTCTCTCTCTCTCTCTCTCTCTCTCTCTCTCTCTCTCTCTCTCTCTCTCTCTCTCTCTCTCTCTCTCCCCTCCATCCCTCCCTCTTCCTCTCCCTCCCCCTCTCCCTCTCCCTCTCCCTCTCCTTTTCCCTATTTCTCTCTCTTTCCTTTTTCCTCTCTCTCTCTCTCTCTCTCTCTCTCTCTCTCTCTCTCTCTCTCTCTCTCTCTCTCTCTCTCTCTCTCTCTCCCCCTCCCTCCCCACCCCATTTCTCCCTCACCACTTCCTCTCCCCCTCCCCTCCCCCATTTCTCCCTCTCTCTCTCCCTCTCCATCTCCCTCTCCCTTTCCCTGTCCACTTCCTCTCCCACTCCATTCCTCCTTTCCCTCTTCCACTTTCCCCCCCCCCCCCCCCATCTTTATGCCCCATAGGCCTATGAACATAATACTCAACATCCTCTCCGTCCCTTCCAGGCATCAACCTCCCCCTGGCGGACCTCTTCGTCACCACCGACAGCGGGAAGGTGCAGGGCTTCTACGTGTACCTGTACGACAAGCCCGGCGTGCGTCCGGCGGACAGGCCCGTGCAGAAGCCCATTCATCAGCAGAGGCACATCATGAATATCTCGACCTTCCTAGGAATCCCGTACGCTAGGCCGCCGATAGAAGAAGGGCGGTTCAAGGTAATGGCAATGCACGCCGTTGGTTGGTAGATAGAAAGGCGTCCGAAAGAACGCTAGATAGATAAATCGGAGACGTGGAGATTGCTGAGATTCAGAAAAGCGAAGAAACAGATGAACGAACGGACATACATATGAGGAAATTAGAAGGCACAGAAGTGAAACATTGTTTCGCCCACACACTTTTTGTTTCTATAATCTTATCAGAATGATAAGATACGTATGAGGCATGCCCTTGTGTACATAGGTGAAGTGTTTTGTACAAATTTTATACTTCATGCTTTATCATGGCTTGATTACTGGTCCCGCCGCAGGCAGCAATATAACCGAGGCCTGAACAGGAACACAAGCAGAGATTTCCATAACCAAAATGGACATGAATGATTACTGACAATCGTAGACGCTATGGGATATTTATAGTTAGAGGGTGAGAGTGAGAGTGAGAGTGAGAGTGAGAGTGAGAGTGAGAGTGAGAGTGAGAGTGAGAGTGAGAGTGAGAGAGAGAGAGAGAGAGAGAGAGAGAGAGAGAGAGAGAGAGAGAGTGAGAGTGAGAGAGAGAGAGAGAGAGAGAGAGAGAGAGAGAGAGAGAGAGAGAGAGAGAGAGAGAGAGAGAGAGAGAGAGAGAGAGAGAGAGAGATAGAGAGAGAGAGAGAATAAAACAAACAAAACGCAAATATTCACGCATTCTCCACAGCATCTTTTAGACTGGCCTTCAGCATTAGGTAATTTCCGTCCAATACCCAGCTGGTAACCTGTAAACCTCCTTCCACTCCGACAAGCGGACAATCCAGCCATTCTTCTGACATATCCGGCCTACAGAGACTGTCGCAAGAACGGTTATTTCGGATTAAAGTAGATTAAAGGCTCTTCCGTCTTGCAAATCAACCTAGCGTCTTCATGGCGATGGGCGAATGGAGGCCGTTTTTTTTGTTTGTTTTTTTCTCTAATTAATTTTTATTCTTTTTTTTTTCATCTAATAATTTTTGTCTTTCTCTTTCTTTTGATCTTTTCATCGCGTCCTTTGTTCCTTCCTTTCCCTTTTGATGTCCTGATTGTCGAAGTAACATTTGTGTTATTGCTGTTCTTCAGTTCTTTCCTTTTTATTTTTTTCTTATTGTCTTTTCTTGAGAGAGAGAGAGAGAGAGAGAGAGAGAGAGAGAGAGAGAGAGAGAGAGATAGATAGATAGATAGATAGATAGATAGATAGATAGAGAGAGATAGAGAGAGAGAGAGAGAGAGAGAGAGAGAGAGAGAGAGAGAGAGAGAGAGAGAGAGAGGAAGGGAGAGTTCTATCTGCAGTCTTAAAAAAAAAGATAGATCATGCTAATTCACGAAGCAGAACGCGGCGCCAAAAAGTCCCTCTGTGCGCGCAACCGAAAATGATTACCGGACACTTAGCTCTCTCTAGTTTTGCTACCTCATTTTAATATTTTGCTTAGTCTTATTCTCTGAGTCCGTATCATTATTTAAAGTCGAGTTTCTTTTCCATAATTTTCTTCAATGTTTTTTTTTTTTTTTTTTTTTTTTTTTGAGAGCTAGAATTGATTATCATGTCTCTTAAATCCGGACTTCTAAGGTTTGCTTTCTCATATCGAGTGAAATCTGTATTTTTATTTTCTCTTCAGTTTTATGATTTCTCTTCCCAAGTGTTTCTCTTTCTTGAAATCGAAATGTTGTTGTCTTTTGCCATCTATTTTAAGGTTGGTCTGTTTCTCGAACTGTTTAGCCACTACCCCTTATCACGTGATTTTTCTGTCCCGTCCTCTGTTTTTTTTCTTCTTTTCTTCTTTTCTCATTTACTTTTTCTGCTAAAAAAACTCCCTACACTCCCCTTAAACCCCGAGGAGCGTCTCAAGAAGTAATGCAGCTGGACCACAAGCGGCCAGCAGAGGCGCAGGGGACAGGATGTGGTTGCGCGTTGCGTCGCGGCCGAAGACGAGGGCAGCGTCGTTGGCGTCGGTCGGCTCCTCGCGCTGCTCTGCCGCTGCACGCTCGCTCGGGGCTCGTCGGGGCCAGGCAGAAGGGGGGGGGGGGAAAGAAAAAAATTAAGGGTCGGGTAGGGAGGACGACATATGTATATATACACACACATGTATATATACACACACATGTATATATATATATATATATATATATATATATATACATACATACATACATACATACATACATACATACATACATACATACATACATAAATATATACATACATATATATACACACATATACACATACACATACACATACACATACTCATACTCATACTCATACTCATACACATACCCATATACATACACATAATAAGGATAGGGATAAGGAGAGTAGGTGAGTTCTTCGTTTTTTGTTCTCTTTTTAATTTATGAAGAGAGAAAACCTTTATGCATCCGTCTGGGAACTGCCAGGTGCCGTCTCGTGTTAAGAAGGGGTGTTTGGTTTTTGAGAGAGAGACTCGGAGGCGGAGACAGAGACGGAGACCCGAAACGGAGGCAAAGGCAAGGACAACCATACCAAGGAAGAAAGTGTTGGACAGAAAGAGAGGCACAAAGAGTGATAAGAATGAAGGAGGGGAGGGGAAGAAAGAGAGAGAGATGCAGGCAGAGACAGAGGCAGAGACATGGAGATAAGGATCAGAAAGAGAGCATTTGTCGTGAGGTAATAGAACAGGCAGAGCGACACCCCCTCCCCCTCCCCCGCCCGTCACACTCCGCTGCCGCCCGCGGTAGTGATACGTCACAGCGACGCCAGTGTTACGCATTCACGCCGCCTGCAAGGAGAATCCATGTCACTGTTACGTGAATGAAGCGTTGCGTTATGGGTGGCGGGTGAAGATCAAGGGAAGCTTGGTGTAAACGCGATAAATGTTAATGGAGTTTAGTTTTAAATCACAGGAGGGGAAGAAGTTAGGTGGGTGAGGTTAGGAGGAAAGAATGAGAGGGATAAGTAGAGGGAAGAATGAGGGAAAGGGTGAGATAAAGCCGGGAAGAGGTGGAGGAGAGAGAGAGAGAGAGGGAAGTGAAAGGAGAAAGAGAGGGAAGTGAAGGGGAGAGGGAGAAAGAGAGGGAGAGAGGGAGCGAGGAAGAGGTAGAGATGGAAAGCTTAAAGATGGGGAAGGCCGAAGGAACTGCAGTGGCCAAGGGAGGAACGGGAAGGGCTGGAAACTTGGATTTTGGGCGGTGCGAGGGAGGGAGCCGCCGCGGTGAAGGGCGGAAGGGGAAGAGTAACGCGATACGACATGTCTAGGGAGCTGGACGTTTACCTGCCTGCAACATTCTGCACTCGCGGGACCTGGGGAATGCATGAGTTATTCTGCACACTCGTGCCTTTTATTCATGACGCTAACGATTGGATAGACGTCCTATTTTTGGAGTTAAGGTTAGAAGCTAAATATTGCATCCCTTCGTGCAATATTGCAGCGTGATGTGCTGATATCAGGTTCTGAGATGGAGTAAGAAGTACAGTATTAGTGTAGGTGTTGGAAAACGATGAAAATTGCCTCACATGACGGTTGCAATGCTGATGGATGTTTTCAACATTCTGATTGATGCAACACAGAGATGCAAAGTGATGGATATTGCACCTTGCATATCGTCAGCAGTCTACAACACCAGGAGGAAAACACACACACACACACACACACACACACACACACACACACACACACACACACACACACACACACACACACACACACACATTCATACACATTCATACACACACACATCTGTACAATGCTAAAAACGTCCAAATATCCTTCCTGGAACCGACATCGGCGTTCCGACCCGCCCTGCATGATAGCCAGGTAGGCCGTCCGTTGATCTGTCTCGTCGCCACCATAAGGCTCAGTCGGACGTGCAAATTCTATCGTAGCAACGCCCTTAGTGGCCGGCCCGCGGGCGTGTGAGACAGTGCATGAAACCGTGACAGTCTGACCGGAAGTCGGAGTGAGGAATCTGTCCTGCCTCATTTATGCCGCGCATGAGGACATAAAAGTTCTCGTTTTCTCTCTAAATTTGATTTGTCATTTCTGTTTATCCTGCAGTTTCACGGCAGTTCCGCGTCCTCTTATGAACTCGGGAACAGATATGAACAGTAGTGAACTAGAAATCCCATTGCGGGCGGCTGGTGGCTGGCCGTGCCTGACATCCGCGTTGAAGTGGTTGGAGGGCGTTCCGGTCACACACAAGCACAGGCAAGCAGGAGGAGAGGGAGAAGACATACAGGCAGACCGACAAAGAGACAGGCTGACCTCAGCAACATTCGTATCAACGCTAGTGAGGAGAGGGGGGGGGGTGAGTGGTGTGGGTGCGAGGAGGAGGGAGGGGAAGAAGGAGAGGAAAAGAAAGAGGAAGAGGAAGAGGAAGAGGAAGGAGAGGGAGAGGGAGAGGAAGGAGAGGAAGAGGAAGAGGAAGAGGAAGGAGAGCGAGAGGAAAGAGAGGGAGAGGAAGAGGGAGAGGAAGAGGAAGGAGAGAGAGAGGAAGAGGAAGAGGAAGAGGAAGAGGGAGAGGGAGAGGGAAAGGAAGATGAAGAGGAACGAAAGGGAGGGGGAGAGGGAGAGGGGGAGGGAGAGGGAGAGGGAGAGGGAGAGGAAGAGGAAGAGGAAAAGGAAGAGGAAGAGGAAGAAGAATAGGGAAAGAGAGAGGGAGAGGAATAGGGAGAGGGAGAGGGAGAAGGAGAAGGAGAAGGAGATGGAGGAGAGGGAAAAGGAGAAGGAAAGGAATAGGAATAGGGAGAGGAAGAGAAAGATAAAAATAAAAATAAAAATAAAAATAAAGAAAGAGGAAGAGGAAGAAATAGAAGAAGAGCGATAGGAAGAGGGAGGAGAAAGGGAAGAAGGAGGAGAAGGAAAACAGAGGAAAAGGAAAGAAGAAGAAGAGTAAGGATGAGAAGGAGAAAGAGAGAAAAAGAGAAAGAGGCAGATAATGGATAAGGATAAGGAAAAGGAGTAGGAATAGGAATAAGAATAGGGACAGCAACAGGAGAAGGAGAAGAATGAAAAGGAGAAAGAGAAGGAGAAGGAGATGGAGAAAGAAAGAGCGAAGAAGAAGAGAGAGCGAGAGCGAGAGAGAGAACAAGAGAGAGAGAGAAAGAAAGGCAGCAGCACTGGTGTCCGTCATCACACGCACACACGCACACACTACAAAGGGCACGGACATGCACACGCATTTATTAACGTGGCCGACACATATTTATGAATCCCCCCAAATGCGAATACTCTTTCCACTTCCTGTATTTAAGAATCGATAGGCAGGTGAGCCGATGGCGGGGGCAGACGGGAGACCAGACCGACAAAAAGTTATGCCGACCTCAGCAAAGTCTGTGTCAACACCACAATCTCTTTGTGCTGCATGTGTTGTATGGGATATATATATATATATATATATATATATATATATATATATATATTCATATATATATTAATATATATATATGTATATATATATGTATATATATGTATATATATGTATATATATACACATACATAATATATATGTATATATATCATATATATTTGTATATTTATGTATTTTTGTACATTTATTTATTTTTGTTTAGTAATGAATACAAACGCAGTAACGTGTACACAAAGGTGAAAAGGGAAACAGCCACACTGAGAAGTGAAATTCTGTCGTATACTTAATTGTTATATATATTTGCACGTGTAGCATAGGATCACAACAATGCTTGGTTAGCTGCTCGTATTGCAGAAGAACGTGAGGGGAAGGAGAAAGGGAAAATGATGTCAAAGGGTAGTAAGAGAAATGTTCAGTAGAAGGTGTTAGGGAAAAAATCGATGCTAACGGTGTCTAGAGAAAAAATGGATATAATTAAAGGCAAGG
>NC_061821.1:14616697-14629197 GCF_019202785.1 Penaeus chinensis
CAGCAAGTAAACAAAGAGGCTAAAAGAT
Source organism: Penaeus chinensis (assembly GCF_019202785.1). Lineage (NCBI taxonomy): Eukaryota > Metazoa > Arthropoda > Malacostraca > Decapoda > Penaeidae > Penaeus > Penaeus chinensis. The sequence continues at coordinate 14,616,726 of NC_061821.1, forward strand.
ATTAAACCATACTTTACGTTCATAATACAACTCAAACAGCGAGTGCATCCTCACAACTTGGAATAAAAAGCGAAAACGACATGACGAAGCGAGAGAAAGAAAACAGAGTACCCTTACACGTGGCAACACTGCAAATACGATCGTGGTCCAAGCTTTCACTTCCAAAAGTTGTTATTCCTGTCTAAACACAAACGTTTGCTTGGTTGTCACGGACACGTTGCTGCTGTTCACACCGCCGTGACATGACAAGAAGGAGGGCGAGGAAAGATGAATGGAAACCACTGAGCGTATTTGTGAAAGGGAAAGAGTTATACGTGCTGTGTTTCGTACAATCATGGTCTACATTCTACTTTTAATGCGGTTTTTTTAATTTGTATTTACGGTTATGATAATAGGTGCGATGGTGATTTCGTCATTAGTATTGGTGTTGATATGATATAATGTTGATAAATCTGTAGATATTCCTTTGTATTTTTTATTCATGTCATTGTTATTACTGCTACTGACGAAATAATTTTATTATAATAATTAATTATTATTATCATTATTATTATTAGTAGTAGCAGTATCGTTGTAGTTATTATTACTACTACTACTACTACTATGGTTATTGTTATTAGTCTATTATTTGTTATTATTATTATTTTTTTTTTATTTTTTTTTATTATCATTAGTAACATTATTATTACTACTACTACCACTACTATTATTGTTATTGTTATCATTATTATTATTATTATTATTATTATTATTATTATTATTATTATTATTATTATTATGATTATTATTATTATTGTCATCACTATTATTAGTATTATTATTATTAATATTAATATTATTATTATTATTATTATTATTATTATTATTATTATTATTGTTATAATTATTAATATTATTAACATTATTAATATCATCATCATCATCATCATCATCATCATCATCATCATCATCATCATCATCATCATCATCATCATCATCATCATCATCATCATCATCATCATCAAAATCACTTATATTTTTCCATTTCTTATATTCAATATTGTTCACTTCATTATTATAACAGTAGTAGGTTATCAATAGTGATGGTAATAATAAACTTTTTTTTGTAAATAATTGTCAGCAATTTGACACATGAAAAACACTGTGAAAAATATGCCAGATGAGCGAAAAGCGCTTTAGATAATTATTTACAGATGCGTTGAAGTCCAAGGTTATTTGGCGCGAAGGAAAGAGCCGAGAGACTCGGACGAGAGAGAACGAAGAAAGAACACTTTTAATAATACGTGAAAAAAGTTTAATGATATGGAATAGGGAGGATTAAAAACAAAATCTAAGGAGAAATCGCACAGAAATTAGAAGTGGGCGAAATTGGAGAATGAGAGAGAGATAAGGGCTGGGAAAGTGAATAAACGTAAATGTAAAGAAAATTTATTGTTCGTCTTAATGTATCATATTTATTTTCGATCTTGATATTTTTAAAGAATTTTAGTTCGCATGACAAACTATAAGTAAATGTCTAACCCGATTATAAGGAGTGTTCCTCTTCATCCACCTAATTATCAGTACAACACATCAGATTAAAAAAAATGTGTTATTGATTTGTTGATTAATTGATTGCCTTCTTTGCGCAGCCTCCACGGTATGTTCAGCACTGGTTTAGCACATGGCAGGCACTCGACTACCGGCCTGCCTGCCCGCAGAACTTGAAGTACATAGGCTCTTCGAATGGCATCAGGAATGGGATTCACGAAGACTGCTTGTACCTCAATATCTTTACACCGTCGGTAAGGCTTTTCCTTTTTTTCTAGAATTGGTAAAATACTTGTGTTGGTATATTTGTAATATGTGTGTCTGAATAATTATTGGCATATGAAAGGTCCTTGAGATACTGTAACATACTCAATTCATATGCGGTGATTGCGTTTTAGTATTGATGTCATATATATATTTTTTGGCCACTGCAGTAAAATCAAATGAAAGCTCATAGGTAAAAAAAAGTACATCTGGATCATTTCCTTGCAGATATCGATCGGTGTGACAGACCAGTACCCAGTCATGTTCTACATCCACGGCGGGGACCTGGAACACGGCGCCAGCAACCAGTTCCCGGGACACATGCTGGCGGGCTGGGGAGAAGTGGTGGTCGTTACGTTCAACTACAGGCTGGGTGCACTAGGTCAGTCAGTGTGGTTTGGGCTTAATGACAAGAGTTTTTTTTTTTTTTTTTTTTTTTTTTTTTTGCACTGTTGGTTCATGTGACGTGTTCTAAAATCTTTAAAATCACCGAATGCCCCTTTGGAAATTACAGGCTTCTTGAGCACGGGAGACGAAAATTCCCCGGGTAACTATGGGCTGATGGACATGGCCATGGCGCTGGAGTGGGTCTACAGGAACATCCGGTTCTTCAACGGAGACCCGCAGAAGATCACGGTGTTCGGGCCGGGGGCGGGAGGCGCCATGGCGGGGATCCTGGCCGTCCTGCCCAAGACCAAGGACTGGGTTCATCAGGTCCTGGCGGAGGTGAGCTTGGCTGCTTTTATCTAAAAAAAGTACATCCTCATAGCAGTTTTGCTTAATTGTAGAATATTCAGTCGAATAATGCAATCGTCTTTTTTTTTCGTGAGCTTCACGGCAACTTCGTGAATGTAATGATCATATTAAAATATTACCTTAATGTGCAATATTGTTTCTTTTCCAGAGTGGCTCGCCACTAGCGGACTGGGCAGCAATTGATGATATTTACAGAGTTCAGAATACATCGCGCGTATATGGTCTTGAGGTTGGATGCACAGTAGAATCGTCATATAAACTACTTCAGTGCCTCAATCGTCGCAGTTTTGAAGAACTAGCTTCAGCCCCAATAAAGGTTTGGGTTAAGATGTTTTTAGTGAAACTCCAGAGCTAATGAATCTATTCCCACTCATTCCTTATCAAGGCCACAAATCTTACAAACGCTATATGCAAAACTCATACAAACACAAAGAAACGGTCAATATTACTAGCAGGCTAACTTGACCTTCCACCACAGCCGGACATCGGCACGTTCGCGTGGGGCCCGACGGTCGATGCCAAGTTCCGCGTCCCGGGAGACGACTGGTACGAGGACTGGAAGGAGGAGGACTGGCACATCCTGCCCTGAACTGCCCTTAAAGCTCTACGAGAAAAATAATCACCATTATGACCTCCGTTATCTGACAGGTGTAAATAGGAATGAAGCGGCGAACATGGTTTGTGAGTATTCCGTTCTCGTATTTTTTTTTCTTTTATATCAATGCCAGGCAAGAGGATGTAGATTTAGTGAAATTTAAGCCATTATAAACTTAAATAGTCTTTACAGTATTATCAACATTACCATTATTAAGATTGACACAAAGGTATAGATATAGATATAGATAGACAGATATATATACATGCAATATATATATATATATATATATATATATATATTTATTTATATGCCGCGATAGTCCAATGGTTAGAGCATTGGACTCCGACCCTCGTGGTCCCGAGTTCAATTCCCCATTGCTGACTCACGGCGAGAAAACGACATATCTCCTTGAGAGGGAAACACAGGTGTCGTAGGGGAAGTCGCCGCCGTGGCACAAGTGCTCGCACGCCGAACCACGATTGATAAGGAAGGGCATCCAATCAGGCAAGGGTGGCACTGTCAATTAACCTCTCAACAGGGAACTGAGAGTGGCCCATGTCCTGGAATGAAAGGCTGTTGGGGGGAAAAGTATATATATATATATATATATATATATATATATTCGAGAGAGAGAGAGAGAGAGAGAGAGAGAGAGAGAGAGAGAGAGAGAGAGAGAGAGAGAGAGAGAGAGAGAGAGAGAGAGAGAGAGAGAGAGAGAGAGAGAGAGAGAGATTAAAAACTCTTCATTCTCGCCAGTCGAGGACAACAGACTCATCCGCGACCGGTATGAGGTGACGGAGGACTTCTTCAACGAGCGGATAAAGGAGTGGGTCAAACACTACAACTACTCGCTCAATCCCGAAGGTGCTTATGATGCCATTAAGTGGATGTACACCTACGGCCCGGATCCCCACAACACAACTCATATTCGAGAGCAATATGTTGACGTATGTTGTTCTTTCGATGTTTTGCTCTTTGTTTTGTGATATTTAGAAATAGGGGATGTATTATTTCAGATGTCATTGTAAAATCTCATGCATATATATATGTGTGTGTGTGTTTGTATTTATATATATAAATTATATATATATATATATATATATATATATATATATATATATATATTTAACCACACACACACACACACACACACACACACACACACACACACACACACACACACACACACACACACACACACACACACACACACACACACACACACATATATAAATATATATATGTATATATAAATATATATATAATTATATATATATATAAATATATATATATAAATATATATATATAAATATATATAAATATATATTTATATATATATATATATATATATATATATATATATATATTGACATCATGATATTTATATAGTATGACTATTCCCCAGCAACCTTTGTCACACATACTGATCGTTTCTCCTTTACAGTTGTTGTCAGATGCTCTTTACAAATCTAGCGTCGACCAAATAGTGAAGGTCCTTGTGAACTCCACTGGGAAGAAGAGTGTTCCTACCTATTACTATATGCTCAATACGACCGTGGATGCACTTAAATTGGATTATTGGAGAGAGGTACTTAGAAGTCAACTTGCTGTTGTTGAAACACTGATTTTTGTATGATTTGTATTTATGGAATTGCAGCAGTTCTATATTACCCTTATAATGAAGTGTTGATAATGATAATAGACATTATCATCAATATTTTTATAATAAGAGATTTATTGTCATAGCAATAATCTGCATCAATGATATCCTTTATCATTATCATTTGTCACCATACTTCCTTTCCTTTGCAGGTTCCCAACAACATTGAGTATTATTTTGTGTTTGGTGCTCCCTTCATGGACCCAGAGTTCTTCCCTGAGAGCATTCGTGTTGCCAGGAATCTGTGGAGTGAAGGCGACAGAAACATCTCTGAGTTCATGATGAAGACTTTTGTCAACTTTGCCAAATGGGGGTGAGTAAATGGCATTTTTATGTGGATTTCTAAATGGATGGAAATATCCTTATTTTTCCCTTGTTTCACTTCCACCATTTCTGCCGCTATATTTCTCCTGACCCTGCTTCTTTCTATTTCTTTTCATTTGTGCCTTTCTCCTTCTTGTCTCTTTTCAATTTTACTTCTCCCTTTTCCATTTTCCTTCTCAACTTCAGCAATCCTCATTTACCCCATAATTGCCTTCCTCGCTCTCTCCCTCCACAGCAACCCAACTCAGACTCAAGTACAAATCATAAAGGTGAACTGGGAGCCAGTGTTAGAAGGGAACCTCAAGTACCTAAGCATCAACACCACCTTCAACACCTCCATGCATTATAACTACCGTCAGACCTACAACACCTTCTGGACCACCTATATACCTCAGGTGGTGAGGGAATGGGTGCCAACTGTTCCTCCACCTATAAATGTAAGGACTGGAATTTTTTAAATACAATTTTCCAATTACTTATTTGATTATGAGCTAATAAGATTAAGGCCATTTGCATTATTTAACTATTCCTCACTGCGCCTTTAAGGGTATGCTCGTCCTAAAGTATTCTCAGACCAATAGCCCAAAAATGGGTATATTAAATGTTTTGTTGATTTAAAGTTTCATCTATAACAAAAGCAATGAAATATTCACATTCATACACTACAGTTGTGAGATTGAATGTATTAATGTTAATATATTCATGCTTATATTCCAGATAAAAGTTTAAGTTAACAAAATATTTAATAAATGGATTTTTGGGCGGTTGGTCTGAGAACACCATTGGATGTGCATGCCTTCATTTCTTGTAGACTCATACAATTAAAATAAATATCTCCTTTTCAGGGATAATTTTAAGACATCATGTATATCATTCTAAAGTACATATCAATAAAGTATATATTTTGAGACTAAAAAGTAATTTTTTCAAAGGAAATACTAGCACTTAATTTATCATAAATTATCATTCTTAAAAGAAAGAGAAGATTTTATAAATCTGAATTGTTTCCTACAGCCATGGATTCAAATGACTGAGCCAATAGTTGCGGCATTTTATGGAGCTGCTGCCGTGGCTGTTTTCCTCCTGGTGATTCTCTTTGTCTGTTGTGGACTGTGGAAATCTGCAAAGAGGTAAGCTCAATATCCTAGCTGCAAAAGTAGCTTTGCTTGACTGTGATATTTTTAATGTGTTGAATTATGATAAAAAAATTGGATACATAAGATACTTAAAATAAAACTTGATTTTTGTAGGGGCAGGAGTTAAGAATACATGTTACCTTTGATTAAGGCACTTAAATATTCACATAGGTTTAAATTTTCAATGAACTAGATTATGTTAGATTCAAAATTAAAAATAGAAAGTTTGGTATTATTTTAGCTTGCTTTACTTTTTGCTATAATATGCTTTATAAAGTGGAACGGTAAGGCCAATAATCTGTCTTTGTTAAAAATGCACATATTATTTATTCTATTGAAAACTTGGGTAAGTTCTTTGCACTGGTTAATGGAGGAGGTCTATTACCTGCACAGAGCAAGGATTAATGCAAGGTGAGTTAGCTTTATTTGATCATGCTCGTGTACAGAGTGTCTTCAGGTATTTCTTTTTCATGTATATTAATTGTTTATTGATCAATAAAACACATGGCCTGTTTCCTCATTTTTTAATAGTTTCATTAACTGAAATGTATTTTGTTTTGTTCTGAAGTCAGCATTATATTAGCTATCCTCAAACTGATCCTAGTTACTTTCAACAAATAACACCTCAGGTATTTCAGTATTGCACAGTGAGGTGAGTTTGAAAGTTTGGTTTGCATGATTTATTGGCATGTTTTTATTATTTTTACAGTTTAGTAATGAAAGCTTAAGTCCAAAGAGCTTATGGAAAGAGCATGACATCTGTTAGACAGACAAAAAATCAATATAAACAAAGCTGAAGTAGTTATTACCTGTAGAGAAACAGTCAAACCCTTAGTGTATTTCTAGTTTTGTTACTCTTGATATGTGCCCTCTGTTGCACTTTTTGATTTTGACTATATGAATTTATAACATTAGGAATCTTGTAACATGTATATGACATAACAGATGACATGTATCATTTAAGCATGTCTGCTTATTTGTAACAGCATGATGTGACTTACTGCATAATGCATTTCATACTTATGATTATTTTCTATATGGATGATACAGTCATATATTTTACAGAAAAAGTATATATATATGCATGGCAAAATACTTGAACCTGTATTTAGACAAAGGATGATAATTCTTTTGTAAATACATTGAAAATAATTTAGCTTCTTTTTATGAATTTGCATTACTTCTTTTCCCACTAATCTCAGTTCTTCTTCACTAAGATATTCTTCTACATGTTCCCTTAACCTATAGGCTTTACAACATGAGATAAATACCTTGCCTTTACTTTCCCACTCTGTATCCCCTTGTTTTTTCACATTCATTGTGGTCTGATCACAGTATGACATTTTTTGTATGCCAAGGCTGTCATGATTTATCTAGTTCATTCATATTAGGATTCTGTAAATAGTAGTCATTCATATTGTTTTATTTCTAAGATAACGGTTTCTGAAGTTTGTAAACATATATACTCAAAATCACAACATACCATAAGTTTAAAGCTAATTACTTTAGTCTGAAATTTATTGAAACATTTCTTAAGATTATACAATATATAGATATATTATATATATATTATAGTGCGAATAGTCTAAACCACATTTCCATTGATAGGCATATTTATGGTAGTCCATCTGACAGTAGAGGCCATTCTAATACAGTATGTAGTAGGTCCTCCATACATTGTTACCAGTTCAAATGACAAAATGCATACTAGTTAGGTGATTGGGAACTACTATGTCTGAGTGTACCTATAAATACAAATGCCCTGAGGAATGTTGGAAGATTATTTGGGGGGTATTCTTCAATCTAATAAGAACTTAGTTCCTTTTTGGCACTGACTGCTAATGCAAAATGTCGTTCTCCAGAACATATACACGTTGCTTCTTTCCACAATAAACAAATTAGACTAACTTTTTTTTTTTTTATTTGAAGGCACAAACAGAAATGTACTAGAAATCTGTAACTTTTTCAGGTTTATGTAAGGGTCAGAGTTAAGTAACAACTATTAAATTTATATGCATGCAAAGTGGATAACATATTTTGTTAATGGCTCAGCTCCCTCATTAAGTTATGATATTCTTGTCATACTTGGTATCATCATCAGTGTTGACAGGTACACCACAACAGTTGCTACATTATTATTCAATTGTTTACATTCCTTATGATACATTTTTTCGTGTTTCTTATCTTTTATAATTTTATCTTACATGTTACTTTACTTCTTCCTCTCTGTCATTTATTGTAAACTTCAAAGTTGATACTTTAAGAATAAAACTTTTAATGACTAATGTCACATCAATAATTTGAGTAAGCTAAATTTCATCTCAGTTTTACACCAGTATATCCTCCTGATAATAAAAGGAATTTTTTATTTTCCAGTCAACTTTCTAAAACACTAAATGCAATTAAAAATAAATATTTGGTTACTCTAAATGCTGCATACTAAAACTGCACTCCTACCCCAGACAGAGAAACAAGGCGCTCACAGACCTGGTGTATTTCAAAAGGGACACAGAGGCTCTTAGATTCGGTGGCCGCAATGATGGTGATGATGGTGATGATGATGATGATGATGATGATGATGATGATGATGATGATGATTTGCGGGAATATTTAGCAAAACTGGCCCATCCACCTCCTAGTAGATCTATGACACCAAGCACCAATGTGTAGAATGCTTCAACTAACAATTAGTAGAAGTTACAGATGATTTATTCTTTTGTTCTCCTTAGTACCTTTCATGTTCATGTAGTAATTCCTTTCTTTCTCATTTCTGTGCAGTAGATGTCTAGGAAAAGAATTATTTTTTGTAAAAGCTAACTAGGGAAAAGCTATGGCCATGTTAATTAGAACAAGGTGATGCCAGTATGTACCTCAGCTTGAGGATGGAGGCACAAGGCAATGTGGCTGACCTCGTGTTGTTTCCTTCTCCAGACAGAGGAACAAAGCCCTCGATGATCTTCAGTATTATTCAACGGAGAACCTCAACCCTCAGCAAGAATCGGAAGATTATAAAGTAAGAGAGTACCTCAACAAGCTGGCAAACAACAATCATGATGAAGCGCCCTCTCGCTCTGTCACTCCTTACACAGTTGCTTCAACTGATCCCATCATCCAAACGGATCAAAATAACACAAAGTCCAGAGATCCTTACCAGCAAGGCTACTACAGAGATACAAAGACAACAAAGTCTGTCGATCAACTTGAGCAGCCTTACCGTCCAGGCTACCCGCACATGATGCCTTCATCAAGGTCTGCAGGCAACATCATTGAAAATTACCATACCTCTTATCATAACCCTGGTGCAGAACTCAATGGGCATTATCAGCCTCAGCAACAGCGGTCAATTACTCCAACCTCAACAATACACTCAGAGCCTAATGGAAGGCCGACAACACAATACATGATGACACAGCAGGTGACAAAGCCCCCAGAGAAAGAAGTGAGAGCTGTACCTCAGGCGGCAACACGAGTCTCCCGGTCTGTGGCCACAATTACATCCACTTCTGGTATGTTGAACACAGATCTGTGATTTCAGTATAAGTAGAAAGTCTTGCCTAGACTATAACTCCTAATTTATGGCATTGTCAATGTTTTTGGTGAGTTACTTTCAACTCCCATTTCAACCAAAAGCTAGTTATAGGGGTGGATATGCACATGCTGGCAAGTGCACTGATAAGCTTTCACTGTTTCATGACTAGTTTTACTATTGTATATTGTGTATTTTTTTGTGTATCGTTGCATTTCCCCCAAAATATAAAACAATGTTCCACAAATGTTCCAGCATTGTGGCCTTTTAAAGTGCCAAAATTAATTTGCTGATTATGAAAAGATGTAAATAACAAAATGTCTTTCAAGATAACATGTTTCAAATAAGTATGCTGTGGGCTCTAGAGAAAACCAAAACTAAATGTTTCTTCAAGATTTAGAAGTGCATTTTGGATGAATAAATAGTTAATATGATATCACTATCTAAACTTTATTTCATATGTTATTCATTTATTAACTTGCTATGTTAAATGTATTAACTTGTTTATGATGAGTTTCGCAAGGCTAGGGTGCAGTAGAGCACATCACTACATGCCTAGGCTACCAATGTGTCATCCCAGCTACTGGAAAGTGTGCTGATGAAGTGATTCGACATTACCCAATGTCATTTAATTTTTTCCCATGACGTGACAGGATATCATCCATTGTGAATGGGTTAAAGAGTAAGACAAGTCAGATAAGTACATGATAAGATTCTTAAAAATCATAATCTGATGTATTAAAAGGTTAACATGTTCAGTTAACTAGAAAATAGAACTGCCAATAGATTTTACATATAAGATGACTTAAATATGAATAAGACTAACTCAGTCAAAAATATTATAATGCCACTGTTTGCATCAGAATTATTAGTATTATAATTCTAAGCAGAATAAGTTTTCTATAATCTAAGGTTCACAATGTAAGCTTTTAAGAAGTGACTCAGCCAAAGCTTTATTTGTTTAATTGTGTAAAATGGTGAAAGTCACACGAGAGGCAAAAACAAGAGAAAGAAAAGTGAAAATATACTGTTTTCTTCATCTTACACAATTACTGAAATTACAACTCAGCCTGTAAAGATGTGAATGAGAAAATAAACTTGTACATATTAAATTTGATTTGTTTTGCTTCATTAGGTTAACTTTATAAATGCATAATTCTTTTTGCACATATTATTAACACTTCTTCAGCATTTACCATAAATAGAAGAGAGAAAAGATGGAATGAGACAGATTGAAATTTTTTTTTTTTTAGGTCAAGTTTATTTACATCCTCATTAATAAATATAGCAAACAACTTCAGAGATAGAATTCATGATTGATATCAAGTTCCCATTTATATTCCATCTGTTATTCATGAATGGATAATTTTATAAATGGTCATAGCTCATTTTCCTTTTATAAAAAAGGTTTTGGGTACATGAATCTGAATGTATGTTACTCTTGTATTGGACTGCATTGCCTAGTTTACTTCTTAAATGTTCATAGGAATGTAAGGTAGAAGTACAATTAATCCTTTGACTGTTGCTTAGGATTCCATAGTCATTCCACAATAAATATCTTTGGTAGAAAAAAAACAAAACAAGTGCACTTCTGAATATTGTTGCCTCTTTTCCTAATCAATATGATGGTTAGACCACTTTTTTTTTTCTTATGTCTAGTTTTGCAAATAGAGAAACTGTTATTACAAACAGTTTACTAAAGAATTTTTCAAAAGCATAAGGATGCCTGAAAATCAACTGAACTTTCACAAGAATATATTTTTTTATTGTGTAAGATGCATTTTGAGTATGTCTATGTCACAACACTTGATATTGTCTGTCTTAATCTTTTTAAGAGCATTTACAAGATTTTTCAGGGTATATTTTAATAAGTGGTACTTCTCATAGCAGAGGGACTGAGATGGCAGAACCTCCTGAGCAGAATAGGCTGTCATACTGACTCATTGTCTAGGAATGCAGAATAGTTTTTCTAAGGCTGTGGAATATTCACTTCATGCATCATGAATAATTTAGAATTAAGACTATGGTTGCCTAACATGGTCAAAGGACTAAGAATAGATATTAACAATGCAGATTTATTATAAAGGTGCAATAATTCACCCGTAAACAGCAGGTGATCTTTATAAAGTTTCTTGAATGCTGGCTAGCCTGTACAGGCCTGAGAAATAAAGTTTATGAATTCTTAGGGGGATTTTTGTTTTTTCTAATATCAATTATCTGTAAGGTATGAAATTTTAAGAATTCACAAACCATCAAAACAGCATTCCTTTATTGTATAATTTTTTTTCCTGTCATTCTAAATAAGAAGTGGCTTTCCTTAAATACATTTACCATTTGATGTGTGTCTCTCTACTGAGAAAGCATTAATAATTTCATGAAGAACACTATAATTTTGTGAAAAAAGCAAGTATTATCAGAAATTAAAAATAAAAAGAATATTTTAATAAAATAAAATAAAATAAAGAAAGAACTGATAAAAGTTTTTTTTTATATTAATTCAGAATGGCTGTTTCCTTAGATTATTTATTGTTGTAGTTTCTCATTCCCTTGATTTTTAAAGTGGCAATGTGATTTGATTGTCTTTCTGTATATAATCCTCTATACCTCACATTTTTTGTAAATAAAAGATCTTGACAAATTTTGTTTTACTAGAGTCCTTAATCAATTGAAAGATGATT